>NC_048585.1:54230919-54233419 GCF_013265735.2 Oncorhynchus mykiss | reverse complement strand
ATCATCTCTACTGATAGTTAAGTCACAGTCTAGTCTGGTGTTGACGTGGCATTATCATCTCTACTGATAGTTCCGTCACAGTCTAGTCTGGTGTTTCCGTGGCATTATCATCTCTACTGATAGTTCCGTCACAGACTGGTCTGGTGTTGACGTGGCATTATCATCTCTACTGATAGTTCCGTCACAGACTGGTCTGGTGTTGACGTGTGCGCTGTAGCCAACAGCTGGTAAAAACGGTGTGGGTAGGCTAGTCTACATGATCACATTGTTACGGATAAGAGAGACTATTTTGACTTGTCAAACGGCAGTCAAGCATTAATCATCATCTCACCAGAATAAGACCCGGGATATTTATTAGAGAGCAGCATCAAGCTCTTCACCTTGCACTTCCTCATCGTAAATGATTTCATCTGCAGCCTAATAAACAGCATGGTTTCCTGAGAGGTAGTGGGAGGACCACACACCATATCATCGTGTGACTCCCAACTTTACTTCAATATGATAGTTATTATATCCATTTTTTGTTCATAAAAGTGTTTCTACCGCAATTTCTCACATAATTAATTTTACAGACACCAAAAAAAATCCCACCATGTCGAACAAACAAATTATGTCAGCATAAAAAAAAACGTTTAAAAACTTCCTGTTTCCATCACAGCTGTCGTGATTTATTTTATATTTTACTTGCATAGAAACTGTGGATGGAAATGTAGTTAGTGTCTCTCTCTTTCCCCATCTTCTCCTCTCTCTCTCTCCTCCCCTCTGTTCTCCTCTCTCTCTCTCCTCCCCTCTGTTCTCCTCCCCTCTGTTCTCCTCTCTCTCTCTCCTCCCCTCTGTTCTCCTCCCCTATCTCTCTCTATACTCAGAGTAGTTTCAGGGGTCCAGACAGATTTGTGGAGGCTGCAGAAGGCTGTTGTCAGACTAATCAATCATCCTGAACACAGTTTGTTAGCATGGGAGAGGGAGAGAGGGAGAGAGAGAGAGAGAGAGAGAGAGATCATTTCCTAGATCTGCTGGGCAGATACTGGGTGATTAGTTATCATAGTGAATATAACCTGAAGGAGGGAGGGAGGGAGGGAGGGATGGAGGGAGGGAGGGATGGGAGGGAGGGAGAGAGGGAGGGATGGAGAGAGGGATGGAGGGAGGGAGGGAGGGAGGGAGGGAGGGAGGGAGGGAGGGAGGGAGGGAGGGAGGGAGGGAGGGAGGGAGGGAGGGAGGGAGGGAGGGAGGGAGGGAGGGAGGGAGCGAGGGAGGGAGGGAGGGAGGGAGGGATGGGAGGGAGGTAGGGATGGGAGGGAGGGAGGGAGGGAGGGAGGGATGGGAGGGAGGGAGGGAGGGATGGGAGGGAGGGAGGGAGGGAGGGAGGGAGGGAGGGAGGGAGGGAGGGAGGGAGGGAGGGAGGGAGGGAGGGAGGGAGGGAGGGAGGGAGGGAGGGAGGGAGGGAGGGAGGGTCACGTTCTGACCTTAGTTCCTGTATTATGTCTTTGTGTTAGTTTGGTCAGGGCGTGAGTTGGGGTGGGTAGTCTATGTTCTTTTCAATCAGAGGCAGCTGTCGATCGTTGTCTCTGATTGAGAATCATACTTAGGTAGCCTGTTTTCCCCATTTTGGTTGTGGGTGATTATTTTCTGTTTAGTGTTTTTCGTCACCTTACAGGACTGTTCGTTTGTCGTTTTTGTTGTTTTGTTCAGTGTTCAGTTGTTTTATTAAAATAATGAACACTTACCACGCTGCACCTTGGTCCCCCTCTCTTTCTCCAGACGACAACCATTACAGGGAGGGAGGGAGGGAGGGAGGGAGGGAGGGAGGGAGGGAGGGAGGGAGGGAGGGAGGGAGGGAGGGAGCAGGAAGAGGAGGAGCAGGAAGTGAAAGAACGGGTGGTAGCCTAACTAGAAAGAGGAAAGAACTGCATTGTGTATAGAAGAGAATGAGCTGTAGAGTACATATAGAGCAGGAAGAGGAAGATGGAAAGAACACAGCGTTACTATGGAGTCATTCTTAGAATGCCATACAATTGGAGGATTGTTCACTAAGAGCAGAGAACCCTTCACCTTGACCTCTGAAACTGAACTCGTATTCCTACTGTAACCTCAGCTGATTAGGGTGCAAAATCACGCGCAGGATTAATCAGTGCTTTCCCACTGGGGTAATTCATACGGCACACTGGGCCTCTGGGGTTATAAAACATACTGTTAATGGAGGAATGCATGAAAACCAAGGTATTAAAATGTGACAGGCGTGACCAGTTATCATAAAAAACCCACTTCAAAGGATCCAGGCGGTGATTTATCCCCATATAACCCATGAGAATGTTGGGATTTAGGGATACTGGGACGGGGGACGGAGGACGGGGGACGAGATGGTGGACGGGGGATGGAGGACGAGATGGTGGACGGGGGACAGGGGACGAGATGGTGGACGGGGGATCGATGAGTACCAATCCCACAAGGGAGACCAAACACACACGTAATGTGATCTCCAGTTCTCAAGAGAAATGGTGTG
>NC_048585.1:54100919-54225919 GCF_013265735.2 Oncorhynchus mykiss | reverse complement strand
GCCAGAAACCGGACTTGAACCTGATCGAACACCTCTGGAGATACCTGTGCAGCAACGCTCCCCATCCAACCTGACAGAGCTTGAGAGGATCTGCAGAGAAGAATGAGAGAAACTCCCTTAATACAAATGGGAGAAACTCCCCAAATACAGGTGTGCCAACCTTGCAGCGTCATACTCAAGAAGCCTCAAAGCTGTAATCGTTGCCAAAGGTGCTTCAACAAAGTACTGAGTAAAAGGTCTGAATACTTATGTAAATGTGATATTTCCATTTGTAATTTTTTTGTATAAATTAGCAAAAAAATCTAAAAACCTGCTTTTGCTTTGTCATTATGGGTTATTGTGTGTAGATTGATGAGGGGAAAAAAACTATTTAATCAATTTTAGAATAAGCCTGTAACTTAACTAAATATGGAAAATACATTCCGAAGGCACTGTAGCTAGCAATAGCAAATCATGTTAGCATATTTCATACTGAGATGACTGTTCTAAAACATGTTCTTGGGTTTAAAATAATCCATACTGAAACTTTCAGATTAAGTTTGTGAGTGACTTAAACATGTTCAATTGCTTTTATGAGCTTTTTCTCTCACTGCCCTGAGATTAAGACATGGGTTTAGCTATCTTGGAATTAAGAACAAGGAGAGGAGGTGAAGAGAGGTGAAGAGAGGAGAAGAGGAGGAGAGAAGAGGAGGAGATGAGGAGAGGAGAAGAGGAGGAGAGGAGAAGAGGAGGAGAGGAGGAGAGGAGAAGAGGAGAAGAGGAGGAGAGGAGAATAGGAGAAGAGGAGGAGAGGAGAAGAGGATGAGAGGAGAGGAGAAGAGGAGAAGAGGAGAGGAGGAGAGGAGAAGAGGAGGAGAGGAGAAGAGTAGGAGAGGAGAAGAGTAGGAGAGGAGAAGATGAGGAGAGGAGAAGAGGAGAAGAGGAGAAGAGGAGGAGAGGAGAAGAGGAGGAGAGGAGAAGAGGAGAAGAGGAGGAGAGGAGAAGAGGAGAGGAGAAGAGGAGAAGAGAAGAGGAGAAGAGGAGAGGAGGAGAGGAGGAGAAGAGGAGGAGAGGAGGAGAGGAGAAGAGGAGGAGAGGAGAAGAGGAGAAGAGGAGGAGAGGAGAAGAGGAGGAGAGGAGAGGAGAAGAGGAGGAGAGGAGAAGAGTAGGAGAGGAGAAGAGTAGGAGAGGAGAAGAGTAGGAGAGGAGAAGAGTAGGAGAGAAGAGGAGGAGGAGAGAAGAGGAGGGGAGAGGAGAAGAGGAGAAGAGGAGGAGAGGATGAGGAGAGGAAGAGAGTAGAAGAGGAGGAGAGGAGAAGAGAAGAGAAGGAGAGGAGGAGTAGTTTGAGACACTAAATGCCAGACCTGCCTGTAATGCAATGAACATCACCTAGCAACAGGGAAAAGGGCAGTACCTAAAGAGTTAGGTTTAAATGAGAGGTTCAAGAAGAGTCAACATACTGATTGAAATAGATACTACACACTCTCATGCTTAGGGAGGAGAAGAGAAGAGGGTGAGAGGAGAAGGAGAGGAGGAGAGGAGGTAAAGAGAGGAGGAGAGAAGGAGAGGAGAAGAGGATAGAGGAGAAGAGGAGAGAGGAGGAGGGGAGGAGAAGAGAAGGAGAGATGATGAGAGGGGGAGAGGGGAAGAGGAGGAGAGGAGAAAAGGAGGAGAAGAGGAGGCGGAGCAGAGAAGAGAAGGAGAGGAGGAGAGGAGGAAAGGAAGAGAAGAGAGGAGAGAAGAGAGGAGTCTGAGACTAAACGCCAGACCTGCCTTCTCCCTGTAAAATAAGCCTGACGCCATTCACCATCTTGACCCACTTTACCACTTCGAATACGCCAGAGAGAACGTGTGTGTGTGTGTGTGTGTGTGTGTGTGTGTGTGTGTGTGAAACATTGAGACACCCTGCAGTCTAAATACACAACATAAATCTGCCATAATGAGATACAATAAAAAATACAAAAAGAATAGTCCATATACGCACACACACACACACACACACACACACACACACACACACACACACACACACACACACACACACACACACACACACACACACACACACACACACACACACACACAAAGAAAGTGTGATCATCAACCCCCCAACACCACACCTGATGCAGCCTGATGTTAAGGATGAACCCTTTACACTCGTGGGAATTGGCCTGTATGTAGTTCTTTTGATTAGAACACAGCCCTGCATCGCCACAGTCACACAATTACGGTTGTTTATTCAATTCAAAAACAGTCCACTATAAATCTGGGTCTGGTGGACATCATGTGTCTATTGCCAACATCACTAGTTAAGTTCTAAAATAGGATCTTACAGTGTTAGGCTTTCACTATGACATTCAGGGAAACAGATTTGGTGATCATTGACAGGAGCCATGAGTGTGTCGCAGTGAGTTCTCTTCACAATAGACTAACTGGCTCATTCTGTTCAGAACAACCCAGGGTATGACGACAGGTCTTTTGGTAACTGTACATCTAACATAGTGATCATAAACGTTGTCACCTTATATAAAAACACGTTTTATGATATTGAAATGTGAAGTACACATTTGGGCTCACGGGTGTTTGGCTCGCTTGTATGACAACAAAACGGTATTTATTGTCATCTTCAACGTCTCATCTTTCTAAATACATCTGAGTCCTCTTCATTTTATAGCATTTCCTTCACTCAGACAACAAACATTTTATCAAAAGTTGCCCAATTAGCAGGGGGGGGGGGGCGACTTCCTGTCACGTGGTGCTCAAATTCAGAACAGCTGTCAATCAAAACCCCCATACAGAGCAGTGAAGCGGAGACCGTGAGGTCTGACGACTTGTTGAGCATCTTACTGTACAGCCATGCGTTTAGAAATCATCCATTTTCAACCACGTACGAGTTTAAACGGGAAACTGAGAAACAGCAGATAATCTAGTCATCTAGTAGTCACTGTGACCTCACTGTGACCTCACTGCCAGCTAACGCCAACCTCATCTCTCATAGATCCCCAGTCTTAGCGCGTTCTTAGCACACCGAACATTTCACAGCACAAATTCTATTGACCCACATTTGAGCTCTATTTCAATCTTTTTTTAATGATACAAGGAGCCGACTGTGATTTGGATTTGCTAATCCGGTTAATTTGTTCATTCAGCGGGGACTAGGAATGTTCTGGAAGAGAGGATTCAGTTCGGAGTGTTGCTGACACAGCAGTTCTGTGGCATGGCTAGCTAGTAGCTCGCTCATCAGTAGTCAAACGACCAGGAAGGTTGAGGCTGGGGGCTCTGTTGTTCTGCTGTATGTAGGGGGTTGATCTCTCTCTGGTGATGCTACACAGGCACCAGAGGGAATTCATACTGCAGTCATATGGGTGTATCGTGTGTTCTGGCAATAGCTATGGCTATCGCTCTCTGTCTCTCTCTCTCTCTGTTAAACATGCAGTGTTAAACTATAGTGTTCTATCACCCACACCAATCCACGCACGTAATATCCCATAATGTGAGTGTGAGATATTGGACAACAATAGCCAGCCTATCATCAGTCATCCATGCACACGACCTGATCCTCCCACAAGCAAAGAGACACACACACACACACACACACACACACACACACACACACACACACACACACACACACACACACACACACACACACACACACACACACAGAGAGAAGAAAGTGCATTGATGAATAATTCAGAAAACCTCATTGATCTTCACTCTGTCTCTGGGGTATCCTGAGCCAGTTCTGAGGAACAGAGTTAGCTGTTCAGTCAGGGTGATTATCCCCTCTGATGGACCTTCTCTCTAGCTCATAGAACATAAAGGGCAACATGTCCTGGCACCACAACATTCCCCACCACTCTCTCTCATACACTATGTTCAGCACGGCAGACATGAGGAAGTTGGAATAAGCTATTGCAGGATCTACTGTAGTGTCCTTCTCTCTCCATCTGATCTTATCGTTGCTGTATTTGGACCATAGTACTTCTTATTATTGTCATGTGACTGAACGACTGAAACACGTCATAATCATAATTTAAAAGGACAGGGTCTACTGGTGTTAATTTAGTCAAAAGTAAATCACGTTTCCACAGGAAGAAACTGCATATCACCATGACGATTTACTGTCTCTACGTTACTATGGCAACGAGCCTTCAAAAACAACAAACGTCAAAGCCTTAATAAAGACCTAGCTGTCATTTTGCAGAAGGCTGCTGAATTCCTGTGTCTCTGAGAGGAGAGGAGGTCCCTGTTCCAGGTGTCACACGCCACTGTGACATTCACAACCTGGCTCCTTATGTAACAGTATAACTTTAGTCCGTCCCCTTGCCCATACCCCGGGCTCGAACCAGGGACCCTCTGCACACATCAACAACTGACACCCACAAAGCATTGTTACTCATCGCTCCACAAAAGCCGTGGCCCTTGCAGAGTAAGGGGAACCACTACTTCAAGGTCTCAGAGCGAGTGACGTCACCGATTGAAACGCTATTAGTGCGCACCACCGCTAACAAGCTAGCCATTTCACATCGGTTACACTTACACACAGCTCTAAAGTGTCTGAGATGTCAGGCCAATAAAAACAACATACCCCTGAGAACACACTAGCTAGTTAGCAGTTAGCTCAAACCTCAGAACTAACATTCCGAGCCCCTAGGAACGACATTTGGTTTGTTCTTATGGTTTATGACACATGTCCCTAGCACCACAACACATTCCCCTAGCACCACAACACATTTCCCCTAGCACCACAACACATTCCCCTAGCACCACAACACATTCCCCTAGCACCACAACACATTCCCCTAGCACCACAACACATTCCCCTAGCACCACAACACGTTCCCCTAGCACCACAACACGTTCCCCTAGCACCACAACACGTTCCCCTAGCACCACACACGTTCCCCTAGCACCACAACACATTCCCCTAGCACCACAACACATTCCCCTAGCACCACACCACATTTCCCTAGCACCACAACACATTCCCCTAGCACCACAACACATTCCCATAGCACCACAACACGTTCCCCTAGCACCACAACACGTTCCCCTAGCACCACAACACGTTCCCCTAGCACCACACACGTTCCCCTAGCACCACAACACATTCCCCTAGCACCACAACACATTCCCCTAGCACCACACCACATTTCCCTAGCACCACAACACATTCCCCTAGCACCACAACACATTTCCCTAGCACCACAACCCATTTCCCTAGCACCACAACACATTCCCCTAGCACCACAACACATTCCCCTAGCACCACAACACCTTTCCCTAGCACCACAACACATTCCCCTAGCACCACAACACATTCCCCTAGCACCACAACACATTTCCCTAGCACCACAACACATTTCCCTAGCACCACAACCCATTTCCCTAGCACCACAACACATTCCCCTAGCACCACAACACCTTTCCCTAGCACCACAACACCTTTCCCTAGCACCACAACACCTTTCCCTAGCACCACAACACATTTCCCTAGCACCACAACCCATTTCCCTAGCACCACAACACATTTCCCTAGCACCACAACACATTTCCCTAGCACCACAACCCATTTCCCTAGCACCACAACACATTCCCCTAGCACCACAACACATTCCCCTAGCACCACAACACATTCCCCTAGCACCACAACACATTTCCCTAGCACCACAACACATTCCCCTAGCACCACAACACATTTCCCTAGCACCACAACACATTTCCCTAGCACCACAACACATTTCCCTAGCACCACAACCCATTTCCCTAGCACCACAACACATTCCCCTAGCACCACAACACATTTCCCTAGCACCACAACACATTCCCCTAGCACCACAACACGTTCCCCTAGCACGACAACACGTTCCCCTAGCACCACAACACGTTCCCCTAGCACCACAACACGTTCCCCTAGCACCACAACACATTCCCCTAGCACCACAACACATTCCCCTAGCACCACAACACATTTCCCTAGCACCATAACACATTCCCCTAGCACCACAACACATTTCCCTAGCACCACAACACATTCCCCTAGCACCACAACACATTTCCCTAGCACCACAACCCATTTCCCTAGCACCACAACCCATTTCCCTAGCACCACAACAGATTCCCCTAGCACCACAACACATTCCCCTAGCACCACAACACATTTCCCTAGCACCACAACACATTCCCCTAGCACCACAACACATTTCCCTAGCACCACAACCCATTTCCCTAGCACCACAACACATTCCCCTAGCACCACAACACATTCCCCTAGCACCACAACACATTCCCCTAGCACCACAACACATTTCCCTAGCACCACAACACATTCCCCTAGCACCACAACACATTTCCCTAGCACCACAACACATTCCCCTAGCACCACAACACATTTCCCTAGCACCACAACCCATTTCCCTAGCACCACAACACATTCCCCTAGCACCACAACACATTCCCCTAGCACCACAACACATTTCCCTAGCACCACAACACATTCCCCTAGCACCACAACACATTCCCCTAGCACCACAACACATTTCCCTAGCACCACAACACATTTCCCTAGCACCACAACAGATTCCCCTAGCACCACAACACATTTCCCTAGCACCACAACCCATTTCCCTAGCACCACAACACGTTCCCTAGCACCACAACACGTTCCCCTAGCACCACAACACATTCCCCTAGAACCACAACACATTTCCCTAGCACCATAACACATTCCCCTAGCACCACAACACATTTCCCTAGCACCACAACACATTCCCCTAGCACCACAACACATTTCCCTAGCACCACAACACATTCCCCTAGCACCACAACCCATTTCCCTAGCACCACAACACATTCCCCTAGCACCACAACACATTCCCCTAGCACCACAACACATTTCCCTAGCACCACAACACATTCCCCTAGCACCACAACCCATTTCCCTAGCACCACAACACATTCCCCTTGCACCACAACACATTCCCCTAGCACCACAACACATTCCCCTAGCACCACAGCACATTTCCCTAGCACCATAACACATTCCCCTAGCACCACAACACATTTCCCTAGCACCACAACACATTTCCCTAGCACCACAACACATTTCCCTAGCACCACAACCCATTTCCCTAGCACCACAACACATTCCCCTAGCACCACAACACATTCCCCTAGCACCACAGCACATTTCCCTAGCACCATAACACATTCCCCTAGCACCACAACACATTTCCCTAGCACCACAACACATTTCCCTAGCACCACAACACATTTCCCTAGCACCACAACCCATTTCCCTAGCACCACAACACATTCCCCTAGCACCACAACACATTTCCCTAGCACCACAACACATTCCCCTAGCACCACAACACGTTCCCCTAGCACGACAACACGTTCCCCTAGCACCACAACACGTTCCCCTAGCACCACAACACGTTCCCCTAGCACCACAACACGTTCCCCTAGCACCACAACACATTCCCCTAGCACCACAACACATTTCCCTAGCACCATAACACATTCCCCTAGCACCACAACACATTTCCCTAGCACCACAACCCATTCCCCTAGCACCACAACACATTTCCCTAGCACCACAACCCATTTCCCTAGCACCACAACACATTCCCCTAGCACCACAACACATTCCCCTAGCACCACAACACATTTCCCTAGCACCACAACACATTCCCCTAGCACCACAACACATTTCCCTAGCACCACAACCCATTTCCCTAGCACCACAACACATTCCCCTAGCACCACAACACATTCCCCTAGCACCACAACACATTCCCCTAGCACCACAACACATTTCCCTAGCACCACAACACATTCCCCTAGCACCACAACACATTTCCCTAGCACCACAACACATTCCCCTAGCACCACAACACATTTCCCTAGCACCACAACCCATTTCCCTAGCACCACAACACATTCCCCTAGCACCACAACACATTCCCCTAGCACCACAACACATTTCCCTAGCACCACAACACATTCCCCTAGCACGACAACACATTCCCCTAGCACCACAACACATTTCCCTAGCACCACAACACATTTCCCTAGCACCACAACAGATTCCCCTAGCACCACAACACATTCCCCTAGCACCACAACACCTTTCCCTAGCACCACAACACCTTTCCCTAGCACCACAACACCTTTCCCTAGCACCACAACACCTTTCCCTAGCACCACAACACATTTCCCTAG
The DNA here is from genome assembly GCF_013265735.2 of Oncorhynchus mykiss. Classification (NCBI taxonomy): domain Eukaryota; kingdom Metazoa; phylum Chordata; class Actinopteri; order Salmoniformes; family Salmonidae; genus Oncorhynchus; species Oncorhynchus mykiss. Next base: position 54,217,711 of record NC_048585.1, on the reverse strand, counting down.
CACCACAACACATTTCCCTAGCACCACAACACATTTCCCTAGCACCACAACCCATTTCCCTAGCACCACAACACATTTCCCTAGCACCACAACCCATTTCCCTAGCACCACAACACATTCCCCTAGCACCACAACACATTCCCCTAGCACCACAACACATTCCCCTAGCACCACAACACATTTCCCTAGCACCACAACACATTCCCCTAGCACCACAACACATTTCCCTAGCACCACAACACATTTCCCTAGCACCACAACACATTTCCCTAGCACCACAACCCATTTCCCTAGAACCACAACACATTCCCCTAGCACCACAACACATTTCCCTAGCACCACAACACATTCCCCTAGCACCACAACACGTTCCCCTAGCACGACAACACGTTCCCCTAGCACCACAACACGTTCCCCTAGCACCACAACACGTTCCCCTAGCACCACAACACGTTCCCCTAGCACCACAACACATTCCCCTAGCACCACAACACATTTCCCTAGCACCATAACACATTCCCCTAGCACCACAACACATTTCCCTAGCACCACAACACATTTCCCTAGCACCACAACACATTTCCCTAGCACCACAACACATTTCCCTAGCACCACAACACATTCCCCTAGCACCACAACACATTCCCCTAGCACCACAACACATTTCCCTAGCACCACAACACATTCCCCTAGCACCACAACACATTTCCCTAGCACCACAACCCATTTCCCTAGCACCACAACACATTCCCCTAGCACCACAACACATTCCCCTAGCACCACAACACATTTCCCTAGCACCACAACACATTCCCCTAGCACCACAACACATTCCCCTAGCACCACAACACATTTCCCTAGCACCACAACACATTCCCCTAGCACCACAACACATTCCCCTAGCACCACAACACCTTTCCCTAGCACCACAACACCTTTCCCTAGCACCACAACACCTTTCCCTAGCACCACAACACCTTTCCCTAGCACCACAACACCTTTCCCTAGCACCACAACACATTTTGCTAGCACCACAACCCATTTCCCTAGCACCACAACACATTTTCCTAGCACCACAACACCTTTCCCTAGCACCACAACACCCTTCCCTAGCACCACAACACATTTCCCTAGCACCACAACACGTTCCCCTAGCACCACAACACATTATGGCTGTGTATTGCCTTTTTGGATTACGATACTTTCACTTTGAAGAGATTGCTTTTTGTCATGGGACCGGTAACAGATTTTTTTTGGCTTTCTCCATATAATTCATGCTTTACGTAGCAACGCTAACTTTTATACTGTACGTAGCTGTCAAGGTTGTGATCTACTGGTGTAGAAGTCAGGTGCAGGAGAGCAGAGAGTTGTGATCTACTGGTGTAGAAGTCAGGTGCAGGAGAGCAGAGAGTTGTGATCTACTGGTGTAGAAGTCAGGTGCAGGAGAGCAGAGAGTTGTGATCTACTGGTATAGAAGTCAGGTGCAGGAGAGCAGAGAGTTGTGATCTACTGGTGTAGAAGTCAGGTGCAGGAGAGCAGAGAGTTGTGATCTACTGGTGTAGAAGTCAGGTGCAGGAGAGCAGAGAGTTGTGATCTACTGGTGTAGGAGTCAGGTGCAGGAGAGCAGAGAGTTGTGCGCTACTGGTGTAGAAGTCAGGTGCAGGAGAGCAGAGAGTTGTGATCTACTGGTATAGAAGTCAGGTGCAGGAGAGCAGAGAGTTGTGATCTACTGGTGTAGAAGTCAGGTGCAGGAGAGCAGGGAGTTGTGATCTACTGGTATAGAAGTCAGGTGCAGGAGAGCAGAGAGTTGTGATCTACTGGTATAGAAGTCAGGTGCAGGAGAGCAGGGAGTTGTGATCTACTGGTATAGAAGTCAGGTGCAGGAGAGCAGGGAGTTGTGATCTACTGGTATAGAAGTTAGGTGCAGGAGAGCAGAGAGTTGTGATCTACTGGTATAGAAGTCAGGTGCAGGAGAGCAGGGAGTTGTGATCTACTGGTTTAGAAGTCAGGTGCAGGAGAGCAGAGAGTTGTGATCTACTGGAGTTGAAGTCAGGTGCAGGAGAGCAGAGAGTTGTGATCTACTGGTGTAGGAGTCAGGTGCAGGAGAGCAGGGAGTTGTGATCTACTGGTATAGAAGTCAGGTGCAGGAGAGCAGAGAGTTGTGATCTACTGGTTTAGAGGTCAGGTGCAGGAGAGCAGAGAGTTGTGATCTACTGGTATAGAAGTCAGGTGCAGGAGAGCAGGGAGTTGTGATTTACTGGTATAGAAGTCAGGTGCAGGAGAGCAGAGAGTTGTGATCTACTGGTTTAGAAGTCAGGTGCAGGAGAGCAGAGAGTTGTGATCTACTGGTTTAGAAGTCAGGTGCAGGAGAGCAGAGAGTTGTGCTCTACTGGTATAGAAGTCAGGTGCAGGAGAGCAGGGAGTTGTGATCTACTGGTATAGAAGTCAGGTGCAGGAGAGCAGAGAGTTGTGATCTACTGGTTTAGAAGTCAGGTGCAGGAGAGCAGAGAGTTGTGATCTACTGGTTTAGAAGTCAGGTGCAGGAGAGCAGAGAGTTGTGATCTACTGGTATAGAAGTCAGGTGCAGGAGAGCAGGGAGTTGTGATCAGGCGCGCACTTTATTAGGTAGAAGCAGAGAACAGCCGGACACAACTTGGTCAAACAAATCTCCAGCCAAAAGCGAAAGTGTAAAGCGCGACAAAGTCACAATGAAGAAAAAGAGTTTAACAATAAACATACTACGGGTGAATTACGGTACCCGGTAAACTCCAGCTTGGCGCGTCACACAAAAATACGTAACAAATAACAATTCCACACAAAGACATGGGGGGAACAGAGGGAATATATATGTAGTGTGATTAGGGAATGCAAACCAGGTTTGCGGGGAAACAAGACAAAACAAATGGAACAATGAACAGTGGAGCGGCGATGGCTAGAAGACCGGTGACGTCGACCGCCGAATGCCGCCTGAACAAGGAGAGGAGCCGACTTCGGCGGAAGTCGTGACAGTAGCCTACATATTGCAGAGAATTTGATTTTCTGCCAAAGGCAAAGTGTTAATCTGTGAACGGAACTATTGAAGCCTGTCAGGAATTGTCGTCTATATCACACAGGTGATCAAAGGGATTCTATGGAAATGTGGATAGCTACTGTGAAATACACACCTGATGTAGATAGATGACATAAAGGCCCATTTCTCTGGCCCGAATTATGGGTCTTCTTACTGTACGTCTGGTTCCGGCTTAACACACATATCCCCAGGTGAAGGATGCATGGGATGCTGCCTTCAAAATCGTCGAAACGAAGGCACCTTAAGAAGGCAGCATTTTAAACTACCTTGGGATTGGGACATGCCTATTTTTTTCAATAGCTTCTGTTTCAGGAGTACGACGTAGAGATGTGAAGAAGAACTGAACTGTAGCACTAGGGTATCAGAAGGCTGAACACCATATATCCTCACCCCTGTGGTACACAGACTCAAACTGAAAATGAAAGAACATGATGAAACGCCCTAATAAAGTTGACTTGTGTTACAGTAACTGCAGAGGTACAGGTAAGTGCCAAAATAAAGGAAACACCCACATAAAGTGTTACCCAAGTGTTACTCGGGTGTAACTAATGTGTTACTCAAGTGTTACGCAGGTGTTACTCAGGTGTTACGCGGGTGTTACCCGGGTGTTACTCAAGTGTTACTCAGGTGTTACTCAAGTGTTACGCAGGTGTTACTCAGGTGTTACGAGGGTGTTACCCGGGTGTTACTCAGGTGTTACTCAAGTGTTACTCAGATGTTTAACCCAGGTGTTATTCAAGTGTTTAACCCAGGTGTTACTAAAGTGTTAAACCCAAGTGTTACTCAAGTGTTTCCATTATTTTGGCAGTTACCTGTATGAGGATATATATTAGCAAATTCCCTCTGGAGAAAGGAGTGTGAGAAATATTATATTTTCTATGATTGCCCATTTAGCCGTGATTTAATACAGGATACTCAGTTGGAAATGAAAAATGACCCAAGACCTTGAAATGTGAAATTGGATTGGAGAGAACTTTGGGCCACCACAATCACACCAGAAGTTTATCCAATTTATGTTTTACTGTATTGAATCGAGCAGTTTTACTCAATTCAATAATTCAATATCATAATTAACACAGACCCATCGGTGCTCACACACACACACACACACACACACACACACACACACACACACACACACACACACACACACACACACACACACACACACACACACACACACACACCATGAGGTTTGGCAGATGAGCTATAAAGAGCTTCCTCTAGGGAAAGCTGAATGAACAGAGGTCTGTTTTGCATGGGCTCATCTGCGAGGGTGAAAAATACAAAGACATGCTTAGCTAAAAACAGAAACACACAGGGTACAACGTTTCACTCAGTCTAGTGAAGCGACAGTTGTTTAGATAGGGAGTCAGCATTATACCTGTAGAGTTATTACTGGCTCTAGAGGGAAATCCCAGTGCTTAAAGACAGGTGATACACAGATGTCCCTGGCATGAAGTGTGTGTTTGCCATGTGTGAGATGGTGCGGTTATGTGTTTAACTGTTGAGCACATATCTGTACGTGATGTCACCATATGTGTGCATATGTACTGCTAGCCTTGGTTCCAGTCTGTTTTAGGTTCTTCGGTTATTCCCATAGGAAAACTCTTAGTAGAACCCTTTTTGGTACTTCCCACAGAGTGTTCTATCTGGAACCCAACAAGGTTCTACCAAGGACAAAAAAAAAAGGTTCTCATATGGGGACATCCAAATAAGGTTTTCCAACATGCTGACAACACTGCTTCGGTCTTGTGCGTGAGCATAGCAAAATAAATGTACACATACATGTTATTCGATCATTGCACCCACACTGCTTGCGAGCGTCTGCGTAGCCAGGCGCTAAAATAGAACTTGGTTCTGTTTGTGACGCTTGGCACGCTGCAAGTCCCGCCTCTCCCATCTCCTCATTGGTTTTTAGGAGCATTTACCCACGTGGGTGATTAAAAGATGAACTGAGGTCCACACTCCAGTCTAGTTGGTGGTGGTAATGCACCTTAAAGTTGGATGCCAACCGCCATATAAAGTCCAGAGAAGAAGAAGAAGCCGGAAGGAGGAGAGATGACCAGAAACAAACTTTTACCCTTTTATCTGTGGATTAATTGTTGGAGTAGAGGACCTTGTGCATTTCAGGTCAAATAACAACCAAATGTTTATATGTGTAACCTTTAATTAACTTAGCAAGTCAGTTAAGAACAAATTATTATTTACAATGACGGCCTACCACGGCCAAACCCGGACGACACTGGGCCAATTGTGTGCCGCCCTATGGGACTCCCAACCACGGGCCGGATGTGATACAGCCTGGATTTAAACCAGGGACTGTAGTGATGTCTCTTACACTGAGATGCAATTAGCTAGCAACAGCAAGCTAGCTAAATTGCCATAAATTTTTAATGCTTTTCGACCTTTCCCCAAATTAATATAGTTGGTTCAGAGTTTGTTTTGATATTTCAGCCTGCATGTCCTGATTGTGTCTGGTGTTGGTTGACAAAATCAACATGCGCGTGATGGTGCACGCGGTCTGGTCAGCATGTAAGTGTGTAGCCTCACTCTGATAGCTGTTAGTACAGCAGTGAAGAGAGAGGAGGGTTAGTAGCTAAATGCTGACAGTAAGACACTTCACACCAATCAACCAACCAACCCTAGTCTAAATGTCAGCTCTCAGCATGTTCCACTACGGAAGACTCAATTAAGGCAGCCTGCACTGCATGGTTTTAAGAAGTGAAGGATTGCACCTCATGGTTTTAAGAAGTGAAGGATTGCACCTCATGGTTTTAAGAAGTGAAGGACTGCACCTCATGGTTTTAAGAAGTGAAGGATTGCACCTCATAGTTTTAAAAAGTGAAGGATTGCACCTCATAGTTTTAAAAAGTGAAGGATTGCACCTCATAGTACATACAAGTGACATGAAAAGAATGAATGAATGAATAAGTAATGGTTCAATGGTTTACGAAAGACCTTTAGAATCATAACCTAGATACTGAATAAGAAGGGAAAACATTGACTGTCGGAATAGATACTCACAGCTTTTAAAGCTACAGTACAGCACATGATTTAAAGTCATCTAATTAATTCATGTTTATTTATAGCCCCCAAATGGAAATATCAAGCAATCTTTGAGTTAATGTTGTTTGCCAATAAATCTGTTGAATTGGCTGTATTCCAATAGTTGTAATGCCATGGTAACACTGATGATCTATAGCTGAAATCAACTACGATCCTATGCACAGTATGCCCAATGTTCAAGAGGAAAAACGACATATCAATTACACATCTCCAAACAATATCTCAAAGAAATCCATTGAAACTGCCATCTCTAATCAACGCTAAAACCCCTTTTAATAAATTACAGGCACAGCCCACCCAATGAGCAGCTCATATTTGATCGATGGGGTCAAGCGGAAGGCACATGTCATTCCTCCCATCTATTAAAGCCTCCAATATGAGCGTGGGCAGAGGAAATGTGACAGGGCCACGTCACATTTCAGACTTAATTGCAAGAGCTCAAGATTAACACCAGTGAGATCACACTATTATGTATCACTGTGGAGTCTCCTGACCAGCCCACTCCCATTAGTGTGTGTGTGTGTGTGTGTGTGTGTGTGTGTGTGTGTGTGTGTGTGTGTGTGTGTGTGTGTGTGTGTGTGTGTGTTCATGTTGACCTGCTTACTCTCATGATCGTCCATGGGAAACACATAGTCTACACCCACACGGCACATGTGGAGGCACACACACACACACACACACACACTGTGCACACTCTGTGAGGATCACGCAGTCCCACACTGATCCCCTGAAGCACGTGCTGACACTTGCACATTTACATTCATTGTACTATGACCTTAGACTCGTATTATCATTTTCTGAATTAGAACATCACCTCTCTATCTGCTGACTGAGTGGAAACACAACAACCACCACTCATCCTATACGGTGGGCATCGGCTTGTGTCTTTATTTTAACGATTACACTCTGTCATAATATATGTACACTAGTGTCTATTGGCATTTCAAGGGGGTTTACAGTAAATCAGAGTAGTGTTTAGCAACACCATGACTATGTACAATGTTTTCTAACTATCCACTCGTATTTTAATTACTCACTCAATGGTAACCTTTGACTAGTAACTATGGGCCTAGATTACTACTGTATAATAAAGGAAGGGCCTGACTTTCCCCTTGACTTTGACCCTGCTGGGCCTCTGTAGCTCTGGCACACTGATCCATCCAGACAATCAGTGGGTGTGATCTGGCCACAAACCCAGCTCACAGCACTGTGTTGGGAGCTGGGGACGCTCCAGTGACTCCAGATTGATTCTGCAACGTGTCTGCCGATGACGCAGCCTACGTTCCAATGTGATGAGTTCATATTGTCCCTGACTGACTGACGTACAATAGGCTAGCATAGTATATTGTTATTAACCAATGAATGGCTGAATCTCCAATAACCAATCTGGGATCTATTGAGGTAAAAAAAACAATACAAATCACAGCTGTTGACCCCTGTACAGACTGACGAGTAAACACAGAACGTGAAGAGCTACTCAGATATTTCAATGGGAAACTGTGGTGAATGTTGGTACCTGGTCGAAAAGAAGACTTGTCTTGTATTTCACCATGCTAGGCTTTACTAGGCTTTACTTAATTTTTTTGTGAGGCAAACACCTTCCGTTCCGATACTGCAGTCATGGAAATCTGCCCTAAATATACACTGAGTGTACAAAACATTAAGAACACCTTCCTAATATTGAGTCGCACTCCCCCGTTTCGCCCTCAGAACAGCCTCAGTACGTCGGGGCATGGACTCTACAAGGTGTTGAAAGCATTCCACAAGGATGCTGGCCCATGTTGACGCCAATACTTGAAAATAAAAGAGAGCCGCACACTCTAGGAGCTCAGATGCAAAAAAATGTATTACCAACAGCCAAGCTGTCTTCATCAGGGTACTTCCCACAGTTTTGTCAAGTTGGCTGGATGTCTTTTGGGTGGTGGACCATTCTTGATACACAGAAAACCTACAACCATACCTTGTTCAAAGGTACGTACATCTTTTGTCTTGCCCATTCACCCTCTGAATGGCACACATACACAATCCATATATCAATTGTCTCAAAGCTTAAAAATCCTTCTTTAACCTGTCTCCTCCCCTTCATCTACACTGATTGAAGTGGAATTAACAAGTGACATAAATTAGGGATTCACCTGGTTAGTCTGTCATGGAACGAGCAGGTGTTCTTAATGTTTTGTACACTCACTGTGTGATAGGGTATCAAACATAGTCTATCGTTCAAATACCTCAGACCAACCTGGCCCACACCTGATCCAGTTCATCATCACTACCAGCCAGCCAGGCCAGCAGGATTAACTAACCCATGTGGACACCAGCCAGGCCAGCAGGATTAACTAACCCATGTGGACACCAGCCAGCCAGGTCAGCAGGATGAACTAACCCATGTGGACACCAGCCAGCCAGGTCAGCAGGATGAACTAACCCATGTGGACACCAGCCAGCCAGGCCAGCAGGAAATCTAACCGATGTGGACACCAGCCAGCCAGGTCAGCAGGATGAACTAACCCATGTGGACACCAGCCAGCCAGGCCAGCAGGATGAACTAACCCATGTGGACACCAGCCAGCCAGGTCAGCAGGATGAACTAACCCATGTGGACACCAGCCAGCCAGGCCAGCAGGATGAACTAACCCATGTGGACACCAGCCAGCCAGGCCAGCAGGATGAACTAACCCATGTGGACACCAGCCAGCCAGGTCAGCAGGATGAACTAACCCATGTGGACACCAGCCAGCCAGGCCAGCAGGATGAACTAACCCATGAGGACACCAGCCAGGCCAGCAGGATGAACTAACCCATGTGGACACCAGCCAGGTCAGCAGGATGAACTAACCTATGTGGACACCAGCCAGCCAGGCCAGCAGGATTAACTAACCCATGAGGACACCAGCCAGCCAGGCCAGCAGGATTAACTAACCCATGTGGACACAAGCCAGCCAGGCCAGCAGGATGAACTAACCCATGTGGACACCAGCCAGGCCAGCAGGATGAACTAACCCATGTGGACAACAGCCAGGCCAGCAGGATGAACTAACCCATGTGGACACCAGCTAGCCAGGTCAGCAGGATTAACCAACCCATGAGGACACCAGCCCACCAGATCAGCAGGATGAACTAACCCATGTGGACACCAGCCAGCCCACCAGATCAGCAGGATGAACTAACCCATGTGGACACCAGCCAGCCCACCAGATCAGCAGGATGAACTAACCCATGTGGACACCAGCCAGCCAGGTCAACAGGATGAACTAACCCATGAGGACACCAGCCAGGTCAACAGGATGAACTAACCCATGTGGACACCAGCTGTGAGTCTGAACACATAGGTGAAGACTTTCCCGTTTCCATCCATTCCAATTCACTAACCGTTCCATCAACATCAGTCATTACATCCATCCAACATTGCTCTAACAAACAGGTGTCATGACAAAAACGTCACTGCTCAGAGAAGACAGACAGTGTCCCAGTTCTGGATGGAATATAACATTTATTTTCTTTAGTACACGTCTCAGGTGAGTTTACAAGGCAGTGTTGATGATAACTCAGGACTGTTACGCATTCCTGCCTCATTTCACAGACAAACTCCAACAACTTCTCATCAGCAGTGCAAACAGGGGAGCCCCCGAGTGACGCAGCGGTCTAAGGCACTGCATCTCAGTGCTAGAGGCGTCACTACAGACCCTGGTTCAATTCCAGGCTGTATCACAACCGGCCGTGATTGAGAGTCCCATAGGGTTTGGCCGGGGAAGGCCATCATTGTAAATAAGAATTTGCCTAGTTTAAATAAAGGTTAAATATATAAAATAGTGTGGTATTGATTGTCCACCTCATTAAAGCGGTTTGCCTGACTTGCCTGTGTTGTGGCTCTGACTCAGTGGTGAGAGGCAGCTCAGACTATTTCTAGGTCTGTGGTTTCATCACATCTATGATGGCTTTGAGCCCATAGGCCAGTGGTTCCCAACCAGGGGTACTAGGACTGGGGGGGGGGGTGGTACGTGGGGGATACTGGGCCCATTCACAGGGGGTATTTGAGAAGATTCGTGAGACCATAGGCTTACTGGTAAAATGCACATGAGGAGGTACTTCTGGGAGACTTCGGGCAGAGCAAAATTCAGTTGGTGGTACAGTAACCAGAAAAGGTTGGTAACCACTACACTGGGCAAATAGGTCTTCTAGACATGATGTTCACAGCAATGATGTTCTTTAACTACTCAGCTACTGCACTGTGCATGTTAGTCACAACCATAACTAGAGTCATTCATATGTAATGACATTGTATTACACGGGATGGACATGAGGAGGACTTGACACACAGATGTCCTCACACTGAGACCAGTGTACCAGACTATCAGCCTGCAGCTCCCAGGCAATGTAGCTAGGCCCCTGTAGATGTGGGGAGACAGCAATGCAACATAATGAAAACAAAATGATATGTCCGGAAGTGGAAACCTAGTCTTAGTGAGCATTTCTACACCACATACTGTAGCCATATGAATGGCATTCCACAGTGGGGGAGCTATAGCTCAAGTAGGACCTTTGTCTCAGAATGGTTTCTGCCGAGTCAATGGATATTGCAGGCCTATCAATATGCTTGTCTTAAATCTGTAATTGCTTTGCTGTGTAATAGCTGATAGTACCATGGATGATGACAATGTCAACATACAAACTGGTAATTTACATCGAATTACTATGATCAAACCATATGCCTCACATACACTATAGTCTATAATAGGGCAGAAGACCTTACCTGTGCTCATGGTAATGCTAGGTTTTCTTCACTGTCCGATGTACAGTAGATTTATCCTCATTCAACTGCACACCTCTGGCCAGGACTGTGAGCTGCACATTGATGAAGCCTCTCCTTGCAGAAGATGCTTCCGTCGACTCAGAAGATGTAGCTTATAAATATGTCGATGCTATGGAATTGTCTGCCGCTGACAATCTACTGACGCGCGATATCTACTGACGGCGATTCAGCGCTGACAGGCATGCACCGTGGTGTGGGTGAACGATCGCGCCCGACGCTTGCGTGGCTGCTTCGGCAGAAACATCCCATCCAGCCAGGTGATTAACAGCTCCACTGCGCTCCCCGCAAACAAGGGCTTCTGGGAAATAGAGTTTATACCAATAGAAACCCGTGTTAAAGTGACTCTCAAGTGGGTCTTTCTAGGACTACAATTTATTAGTTCTGCGACGCAGTGTAAACAAAACGCGTTGGATTGGCACTGTGCAATAGAGCAGAGATCTGTATATAATGACGAGATGCTCATATATCCGCCCTAACAATGGGAGTAGTTGTCCCATAGGCGAAAAGGCAGGCTACAAGTTTAGCTCCAAAATAAGCCCATAAAAACGCATTAGGCTTATTTTGGACAGATTTTTTTGGTCGATAGTGAAACCAGTCGCTTCGCCTCGTCCACCCTGGATAGAGAAGAGGCAATGCAACAATGGGTTATTCTTCAGAGGTTGCCTTTTTGTCACTCGGGGAAAAGGAAGATAAAAGGGTCATTTATAAGCAAATGTTCTGGACACAATGCTGTATCCTGGAGTGAAGTCTAGTTCTTCAGATATAAGTAATTCCCCCATCACCAATATTATTGTTAGCCTCTTTATAGGAGTATTATGTTCTGTATATTCTATTAGCCTATAGACATTTTACAAAGGCCTACATCACTTTTAATGATGTAGGCCTGTAACATGCACGTGATGGAAATGCACAATAATGTCTGTGACTGATCATTAAATTATTCATCGAGTTATTACAAATTAATTGGAATCCATTATAGCGTCAGACTACACTTCTGGATTTGAAGTCTACCATTAGAAGAAATCAATACATTTAAACACTGCGTATGAACTACAAAACAGAACAGTACAGTTCAGGCCTGCTGTAAAGCGCTATTCAAGGTTTTAGGATTTTCATGAGCTGTTAGTGGCTCCTGGTGGTCAAATAACAGCCTCATCTTGTTTACTTACAACCGTTTTGTCCAGATGAAAACAAATACACTATACAATGTTGTAACTAAGTTGCACGTGAAACACTGGTTACAGTGTTCATCGTAACCTCATATTTAAAAAAATAAATAAACATAAATAACCTCATATTTCTACTTCAATTGAAAGGATCAGATGAAGACGAATTTGGAATAGATTGTTCTTCATGAGACAAAAAAGGCATCATCGTGTGAACACGGTAAGTAACGTGAAGCTACGGCTGAATGATAGTAAAGTTATTTTTTATTTCTTTATTTAACCAGGTAAGCCAGTTGAGAACAAGTTATAATTTACAACTGAGACTTGGCCAAGATAAAGCAAAGCAGTGCGACAAAAACAACACCTATTTGCCAGTTAGCTAGCTTTAGGTTTCAGGGAAAGGGCCATATGAATCCAGCTACAGTATGATATGAATACTAGCTAGCTAACGACGGTCCAAAGCTTGCTATATTATGTTTCGTTGTATCTTACATCTGAATGAGAGTTATTCGGTGATGTATGCTGATGCTGTTGACCAATGCAGGTGCAACATTATGGCGATCAGCGTGCAGAGACAGAAAATAATGCACCTTCTTTCAGTGGGAAGATGAAAAGGTGAGCGAGTTATCTTTTTGTATCCCCTGGCAAATATAGTGGGCCTAATATATAGGCCGTTCCAGTGATGGTCACTCTAGCACAGGTGGGATTGGAAATGTTCACAAACGCGTGCAAAACAAACAGCTTTTGTCCATTTATTAGCAGCACATATACACATGTAGCTAGCAACATTTCCATACAGCCAGATATAATTGCAGTAGGCGCATATCATAGTTCCAATTTGTTAATGGTAAGAGCTTTATCACAGTTTCTGAAATGCATAGCTGTTCTCTTGACTGTATGGTCTCCATATCTGTGCCTAAAATGGTGGATACGTTAAGATCGTTTACTTAGGCCTTTTACCGTAAAAAATAAAAATAAAAATCAGTTCCGGGCTTAACTGAGTGTCTCCCATAGACACCAATGCAAAAGCTGCTGGGTCTGGTCTACTTAGTTCAATAGGATCATCTAATTTGCATACTCCTCCCGTGCTCTCATTGCCTCGGTTTCAAAATCTCTTTGAGGTCAGAGGGGGAGGACCTCTAGCTTTTTCATCCAATGGGTTTTGAGAAGGAGAGAAGATGCGAGGACTATGCAATTGAGATCCTCCAGTTGACTTTCATTGAACCCGGAAAAAAACAAACAGACATTGGGTTGTCTCACTTCCTCTTCCATCGCTGCCTGTGCATCCCCACTTCCTGTTCACCTTTGACATGATCAGTCACCCAACATATAGTGCCCTCTATACAAATTAAGTGTACTATACAAAGACAGACAAACTATAGACAACACAACAACCAAATAAATTGGCCAAAATGACGCCTACAATAGCCTACAATTCCTTTGATGGAAGCCTAATTAATGCCTCTGCCTTCTCGAAAGTCCTTGTTTGTGCACATATAGAGTATCTAACTACACTCCCTTGTTTTCACCAGGCGTGTGACATGTCTGTTTGTGTTGTAGGTGTCTGAGGCCAGGCTTAGGGCCCAAGAGGAGGTGAACCGGTCAAAGATGCCAACTTCCACCAATCAGGAGTACTGCTCCAGGTAAATATCCTACACCTGTCCAGACGTGTAGTGGGACTCTATCATCGGAAGTATTCCGTTCCATGTTAGAGGTGGAACAGTATAGTTCCGTGGATAACAGTCCTACTGTAAGCTCCTGAGTGGCGCAGCGGTCTAAGGCACTGCAATTCAGCGCTAGAGGCATCAGTACAGACCCTGGTTCGATCCCAGGCTGTATCACAACCGGCCGTGATTGGGAGTCCCATAGGGCGGCGCACAATTGGTCCAGCGTCGTCCGGTTTAGGGGAGGGTTTGGCCGGGCTAGGCCGTCATTGTTAAATGAGAATTTGTTCTTAACTGACTGACCTAGTTAAATAAAGGTTCAATAAAAAAACTCTTAAGTACCTTTGATACGTTGCCAGACAGATCATATAATGAGTATTTCACTTGATAGTTCTTCAGACCACCTCTACATAATATTCTTCAGCTCCTCTTCCTAACGGGAGAATGGGAAGGCCACGCCCCTCACAAGATGTCACAGGCTAATGACATCACAGAGGCCCGGCTGAGCAGGCCCAGTCTGATGCTGAAACCCTTGGAGAACAAGAAGTACCTGTTCGCTGACCACAGCTGTCACTTCCTGTTGGATAACATTGCCGGGATGCCCAGGTGAGGGCTTTGATTTGGACTTCCTGTCTGGCGTGTTGTTTAAACAGGGGTTATGTTAATTAGGGCCAAATGTTTTGCAAGTTAGGTCCACATAGTACCTCCTGCTTCATGCCTTTCCAGAGTGTTTTCTTCCATTTCGTCCCTACTGATCATGATCTGGTGTTTTAGGTTAGATTCAAGTGCTTTGTTACGCTCTTTGAGTTGTTGTGATTTGTCTTGTTGTGTTTTTAAATATATCCATCGAAAGCATCATAGCCAATAATTATAAGTACAGACGTTCTATATTACAATGTTAAGTGTTTCCGGGATTGTTTGTTATTATGTGTGATTGTTTATTTCACTGTTTCTTCCAGACTCTATGAGCTGATCAAGCTAAGAAACCAGGAAGGTAAAGGTGACCCCATGAAAAGTCTGCTACTGGCTGTAAACTTCAGGTCAGTTTTATTTGACAAGGTCACACAATGCATTGTTCAGATGAACATTTGTTATGAGTGAACAAAACCAGCATAGAAATGAGTGGAGAGTAGAGCACACACTTTGAATAGTATATGACTGTGCGTATCGAACAATGCTTATTGACATTTATGGATCGCTATGGGAGTGTTGATGTCCCGTATCTCCATATGGCTGGGCCACACCTGTCCCTCTGATGGTCTTAGGAAGCAGAACGCAGGGTACAGGGGCTCAGTGAACTGATGATGCACCCTATCAAACACGGTCGTCAGGGCTGCAGAGAACTCCTGCAGGACCTTCATAGTCTCGGCATCGTAGAACGCCAGCTTTCCCTTCTCGTAGTGCACCCACACGCCCACCCTACCTGGCACCCCTCGCCCGCTTGCGGAGCACGACACGTGCCTGTCGTTGTGCCAGGCGGAGAGACGGCCATGCCTGAGCTCCACACACCACGAGTTTCTGTTCCGCCCCAGCTTGGCGCCTTTGTCGCGCCCCTTCCTGTCCAGGCAGCCGTAGGCCACGCCCACAGCCCAGGCGGAGCAGCAGCGGACGTCGGCCTCCCAGTAGCGTTGGCCCGTTGTCACGGCGACAGAGCCCAGGGCACAGCAGACCTTGTCGAACTGGAGAGGGTGCTCTGGAGAAGACTGGGCGAAGTCAGAGAAGCACATGCCTCGTCCTTCTCCCGTCACTGTGATCTTGCTATGGCAGGTCTGCCTGTCCATCATCACTGGGAAAGAATCTGCAAACGGATAAAAACAGAAACCCTTTCTGTATCTGTGACCACCCCTTTTCCCCCAAAATCCTACCTCGATCCAGAGTAGAGATGTTACCATGTAGAGATTTGATCATAGCCTCTGTGGCTAGATGGATAAGCAGACATAACGTTTGTTACCCAGCAACAGTGTCTTCCTCTGAAGCTGGGCCTTCAGGTCCTTGTAGAAGGAGCGTAGGGTTTTCAGAAGCTTCTCAAACCTCTCTTCGTTCAGCCGGATCTCTGCTTCGGAAGCATCTGGCTTCTTATGGCTACAGGGGGACAGACAGTTCCACATGGACTTATCCCAATCCCAGAGTTCCTATACATTTTCATCAACAAAAGCCTAGTCATAACATCTCAAGGTAAGCAAATGAGAGAAGTTAGAGTATTGTTTTATATTTGTTTTTACCTGAGACTGTCAGGATGATTCTGTAAAACGGAGTACACAGATTTGTTGAAATGTCATAACTCCTGTTAGCCGACATGTGGTTAATCTGAAGTATCTAAAATCAGACCTGTTTATCGCCCCCTGTCCAAGTCTGCCCCAGGGATTTCTGGGTAGTGGTGATGCTCCTCTGGACCTGTCCTAGGTGCTGGTCCCAGCCCTTCAGGACATGGTCTAGTCTGGCGCTGGTCTCTATGCGGTCCAGCTCCAGAGAGTCCATCATGGCCTGCTGGTCTCTCTGCAGGGCGGCCCTCATGCCCTCGACCCTCTCCCTCACCTGGTGCTTCATCACCTCTGTGCTCCTCTTCATGAGAGGTGAGGAAATTGTGAAGTTAAGGGGAACCCATAGCTTAGATGCAAGTCTGTTTCTGAGCCAACTTCTATGTCGTTCGCCATGACAATGACAAACGATTTAGCAGACTGGCACCAGCGCTAGGGAACTTGATGTGTTATGAGTAAGAAAAATCACGTCTCTCATTCTAATCCATTATTTCAGCTAGTCTACGTTACCAATGCAAGGTTAGGAAATATGGAGAGAATTCTCTATGGGTTGTGTTGCCCTTGGCTGCAGTGGCACTTATGGACCATAGGGAGGCAGTGTTGTACTCACAGAGAGATATGGACCATAGGGAGGCAGTGTTGTACTCACAGAGAGATCAGCCTTGCGTTTCTTCAGAGATTGAATGTGGGCCTTAGTTCTGGTTCTTTCTGACTGCAGTTCCTCCAGGCGTCTAGACAGCTGCTCCTACAGCACAGATGGGGTTTGAGAGGACAACACAGAGTGAAACTCTCATTGATGGTTTTCTCAATTACTGCAAATGAGAATTTCTTCTGAATAGATTGATTCTCAGTCACTGCTTATGACGATTGATTTTGAATCGATTGGTTTCCAATTAGCTAGTGCAAATGAGACAGTCTTGTTTAAATAAAGGTGAAATACTAGACATTTTACCACCAGGGAATCATTGGTAACAGGACTAGTAGCGGTTACTATCATAACATTTACCTCAGAGAGATTTCTGGATGCAGCCACCTTGCGGAGCAGCTTTGGGGAGCGAGGGTACGGCTGAACCACCCCCTCTCCAGTAGCGTGACTGTCGAGGGGGACCAGTGAGAGAGTGCCATCCTGTAGCACTGCCTGATATTCTACAAGGGGATCCAGAGCACCACTCTGGACTGAGAGCAAAGAGCCAGGGGACACTTCCAGTCTCTGGTCATCGGTTATTAGGTCCTTATCTGCCATCGCTAAGAAAGTGGTAGTCACATCAACTTAGACACACTTGAATCTATTCCCTACCACTGGGCTTTGATAATCTCCTTCATTCAAGATGTGGTTGACATTTGGAGGTGAATTCAGAATTCAATCTAACAAATGTGATGGCTGTGTGATTGTATTTCGTAAGCGAGCTAGTTCCTCTGGTTTTAAGAGGCTGGTATGCTGCAGTCTCGAGAGGCTTGTCTGTTGAAACTCTCTCCAGGCTCCATTATGATAAACCCTTGCACAACTTAGTCAAAAGTTTTCAAAATACAGGTACTGCTACAACTTAGTAAAATAAATATTTAGCAGGGTAGCTAGGCTAATTGCAGGATAGCAGAATGTATTAATGCATCCTATAGCTCAATGCATTTCATTGAAAGGAATTCTTGACTCAAGTTTACCAATGCCTTCTGTTATTTAATCATAAACCCTCCTGCAGCTTTAAGGAAATTAGTTCTGTGCCCGACAATCCCAAACGAATCACTATTGGTATAGCCTAATGTATGTTTATGGGCTGTATGTGTGTTTATACTCACTCTGTTCCTATGTCTCATCCGTTCTCTGTGCGTGTCTGCAAGGAATGTGTCAGACTGAACACCAGCAAGGGTGTGGTGTCGAGTAACAAGCTGAGTCCTGTGTGTTTGTGTGAGTGAGTCTTACTGTTGCTCAAGTGCCCTTCACTGATTATCTTACCAAGATTGGAAATGTATAGATCACACCCATACAAACCCGTGGACTTCCTGTTAAGTACAGGAGGAGGCCAGCTGTCGTGACGGTCCCACCCTAATCCTCCAGGCTCATAGTGATCCTACGTTACACAGAATGAAGGATTTAATGAAAGCACTAGCAGATGTCATGTGGAAATCGTGTTTTTGTCTGTTCCAGATAGGCTTAGTTTTATGACAAGTTATGTCACTGCAACATGTTCAACCACCACTTCTTTAGAGGAGAGGTTAAAGTTTAAACCTTGTGATTGTCTTGAAATTCAACATGTTCACCCACCACTTCTTTAGAGGAGAGGTTAAAGTTTAAACCTTGTGATTGTCTTGAAATTCAACATGTTCACCCACCACTTCTTTAGAGGAGAGGTTAAAGTTTAAACCTTGTGATTGTCATGAAATTCAACATGTTCAACCACCACTTCTTTAGAGGAGAGGTTAAAGTTTAAACCTCATGATTGTCTTGAAATTCAACATGTTCACCCACCACTTCTTTAGAGGAGAGGTTAAAGTTTAAACCTCATGATTGTCTTGAAATTCAACATGTTCACCCACCACTTCTTTAGAGGAGAGGTTAAAGTTTAAACCTCATGATTGTCTTGAAATTCCTTTATCCAAAGACTTGATCCTTTTTTATTTTTCTTTTTATGAGTATTAAGTTCCATGTAATGTTTTTAGACAGGCAGCGAGCGGGTCGTCCTTCCTCAGTGAGGGGAAAATGGGGAGAAAGTGATCATGGTGTCTGACCCTCCATTCGGGGGCCTGGTGAAGCCTCTGGCCCACAGTTTCCCCCAAATCTCAGAAACGTAGAGGAAACTGCAGACCTCCAGTTAGCGTTTCATTTAACTAATTTGTCTCCGCTAATGAAATAAAGGAAATGCCAATCGATTGGATTAATTATTAAAAACACAATGCATTTTCCTATTCAAAACACCGACATAGATGTTCCCAGATATTTATAAGTAGAAATGAAGGACTTAAATCCATAACCTGATTTTATTTTATTATTTATTTATTATTATTTTTGTGTGTGTGTTTCTCCAGAGAACAGTGTGGAGATGCCCATGGTTTGGCGCTTCCCATACTTCGTTGAACTTTGAACTGCGTATCCTGGAGTGCATCCCCTCTTTCACCATGCAAGACTACCAGGCAAGCCAGTTGTATTCAGACGTATCGGCTAATCTTAGGAGCACAGCTTGACATGTGTACATTAGTAAAATATAATGATTGATAATAATGTGCATTTACTATAATGTACTGTATGTATACCCGATGTCTCTCTGCTTGTCACTCAGCATTACAGATTGTGAGTAAGGCCTTGTGGTAGACTAGCGTCCTGTCCAGGGGGTGTACTTGTACATCAAGCTGCCTCCCGCTACACAAACTGGAGATAGGCTCCTGGACTATGGGCGTTCTGGCTCAGACAAGGCTACTTACTTTGTTTTACTATATGTAGTCCTTCCACCACCAAACAGACTCACTGGGTAGTCCTTCCACCACCAAACGGACTCACTGGGTAGTCCTTCCACCACCAAACAGACTCACTGGGTAGTCCTTCCACCACCAAACAGACTCACTGGGTAGTCCTTCCACCACCAAACAGACTCACTGGGTAGTCCTTCTACCACCAAACAGACTCACTGGGTAGTCCTTCTACCACCAAACAGACTCACTGGGTAGTCCTTCCACCACCAAACGGACTCACTGGGTAGTCCTTCTACCACCAAACAGACTCACTGGGTAGTCCTTCCACCACCAAACAGACTCACTGGGTAGTCCTTCCACCACCAAACGGACTCACTGGGTAGTCCTTCCACCACCAAACGGACTCACTGGGTAGTCCTTCCACCACCAAACAGACTCACTGGGTAGTCCTTCCACCACCAAACAGACTCACTGGGTAGTCCTTCCACCACCAAACAGACTCACTGGGTAGTCCTTCTACCACCAAACAGACTCACTGGGTAGTCCTTCTACCACCAAACAGACTCACTGGGTAGTCCTTCCACCACCAAACGGACTCACTGGGTAGTCCTTCTACCACCAAACAGACTCACTGGGTAGTCCTTCCACCACCAAACAGACTCACTGGGTAGTCCTTCCACCACCAAACGGACTCACTGGGTAGTCCTTCCACCACCAAACAGACTCACTGGGTAGTCCTTCTACCACCAAACAGACTCACTGGGTAGTCCTTCTACCACCAAACAGACTCACTGGGTAGTCCTTCCACCACCAAACAGACTCACTGGGTAGTCCTTCCACCACCAAACGGACTCACTATGTAGTCCTTCTACCACCAAACAGACTCATTGTTGTTCTCCTAGGTGGACTATGACAACCATCCCCTCTACAAACATGGAAAGACGGACTGTAAGCTGTCCGCCTGTTCACCAACCTGACACCACAATATATCATCCTCCCTAAAGAGGAGGGGTACAGGTACACACACCAACCTGACACCACCAGACATCATCCTCCCTAAAGCGGAGGGGTATAGGTACACACACCAACCTGACACCACCAGACATCATCCTCCCTAAAGAGGAGGGGTACAGGTACACACACCAACCTGACACCACCAGACATCATCCTCCCTAAAGAGGAGGGGTACAGGTACAACCCACTATTCCATGTTGCACATGAGCCAATTGCCTATTACAGTAATCTAATCATATTAAGATGTCATCCTAAATGGAACATGGAAAATCTAGATCGTCTTATTGGTCAGTTTAAAAAGGATTCATTTTGGTGGGATAAAATATATATATATTATAAATAGATTGGAATTGGAATTCTGAAGAGATTACATTTGATTGGTCTGTCTTGGTCTTTGCTTCTCTTAGATTCTGAGAAGTCTGTGAGAGAGATGTGTGGTCTGAGAACAAACGTTGTGTTAAATGCAGCGTGTGTCCTTCGAAGGTATGTCTTTCCCCGCGGCAGGCTGAAAAAGTCATGTCGCAACAGTTTTAACTTGAAATAATTGGCTACGTTGCCGTTGAATGAGAGGTGCATGTGCTGCGATATCACTTTTCACAACAGACTTTCAGTTCTCTCTTTGTTCTTTCAGGATGGGAAGCAGGGAAAGTATTGCTAAGAGTGTCAGAAGTGCGTGAAACCATGTGAGTATCTCCTAGACTGCTAACACTGCCAAACCCCGATGTTCATGGTTTGGGTTGAGTGACGGTTTGACTGGCATCTCTCCCCCTCCCCAGCCTGGCGTCACTGCCAGCCCTGTGGCCGCTGTGCCCCCCCCGGGACCACCCCTGTGGGAACAGCCCAGGTCTGGAAGGCTGCTACAACTGGTAGCTTGAAGCACAAACGCAGAGCCTGTCCCCTCAAAGACAGAGGACCAGTAAGAAGTGAATTTACTGTACTTCATATACCCAGACTCAGCACACAGAGAAACACAGAAATGGACAGACAGGGCTGGCACCAAACTACTGTCTGCTCCCAGCTCTACCCATGTCAGTACAGTTTGGTTACACACCCTAAATGGCGTGTTTCTCTGAGGGTTTGTGCGGATTGTGTTTGCCTGTGTGAGTGTGTCTGAACTTGCTCTCTCCCTCCTGTCCCAGTAAGACCAAGGGAGGCAAGATCCTGCCCAAACAACAACCCAAAAAGTCAAATTCCAAGAGGCAGTCTGGAGCCCAGCGCAGAGCCAACAAGTTGAAGGAGACAGCAGAGTGGTCACACAACCCCACTTTCACAACTCACCACACAGCAAGGGAGATGTGTGTGTAGCAGATGTGAAGTAGTCATTAGTTGGCAGCTTGTGTGTGGTTGGTTGCTGTACTGTAGACAGACAGTAACTCTTTAAAATACATTTAACTTGTTTTTGCTTAATAAATATGGATAATCTCATGTTACACCACCATTTTGAATTCACAGAATTCTTGATTTCCTGCTGTATGTCAATGTGTAACGCTGTTTTGGAGCACTAGTAGGAACTAGTCCACACAGAGAACAGAAGCTGTGTCGTTGAAGAAGGCTCTGCGCATGTTTGACGTTACCTCCAAAACGAGGTCAATGCCTTTGCATCAAAATAACTGACTGGATTGTATGAGCTTTTGAGGAGATTTATGTAAGAAAACAGGTGAAAGGCCTCCATTTTATTTTTCTGTGCTCAAGACGGTGGGGTAGAAATACCATGTTTTCCTACCCTGCAGGCGGATGAGGCGGAAGATAGAGAAAATTATTCCTTTATGAATTCCATCCGGACCTGGACTGATACACCTTACAGTGGAGGCGACTCATGTCCTTCAAGGAAGGAGCGCAGGCAACAGACTAACAATGGAGAAGGATAACTCAGAACCTTCTGGGATAGTGTTGTGATCTCACTGCGTTTAGCTAGTTTATCTTCAGTTTCTGAATACACATAATTATTATTTATTATGCAAGTGATATCTAGAAAGATGTAGAAAATATAGCCTTTTAAGAAGCTGATTTGCAATCCGCATGCATATTCACATGAACCTGAGTGAAGCTTAAATGCATCATTTTTTTTGTGTCACTTCCTTTGTTAGCCACTAATTTCTTCCTGTATATGTCATCAACACCATTCCCTGTGGATTTTCTGTTTATTTTCTTCCAATGAACCTTGTGTCATTGTTGTTATTTAGTAAACAGCCCTCTGAATATCTGGCTCCGATTAATTTGAATCATAGGGATACACTGCTATCCTCTACTGGTCCCCAGAGTTCTGTATTGAGTAATGTCTTTTGCAGAGTGAATGCAGTGTCCGAGTCACACCCCAGCGTGTATTACAGTGTCCGAGCCACACCCCAGCGTGTATTAGTGTCCGAGTCACATCCCAGCGTGTATTACAGTGTCCGAGCCACACCCCAGCGTGTATTAGTGTCCGAGTCACACCCCAGCGTGTATTAGTGTCCGAGTCACACCCCAGCGTGTATTAGTGTCCGAGTCACACCCCAGCGTGTATTAGTGTCCGAGTCACACCCCAGCGTGTATTACAGTGTCCGAGTCACACCCCAGCGTGTATTAGTGTCCGAGTCACACCCCAGCGTGTATTACAGTGTCCGAGTCACACCCCAGCGTGTATTAGTGTCCGAGTCACACCCCAGCGTGTATTACAGTGTCCGAGTCACACCCCAGCGTGTATTAGTGTCCGAGTCACACCCCAGCGTGTATTAGTGTCCGATTCACACCCCAGCGTGTATTACAGTGTCCGAGCCACACCCCAGCGTGTATTAGTGTCCGAGTCACACCCCAGCGTGTAGTAGTGTCCGAGTCACACCTCAGCGTGTATTAGTGTCCGAGTCACACCCCAGCGTGTATTAGTGTCCGAGTCACACCCCAGCGTGTATTAGTGTCCGAGTCACACCCCAGCGTGTATTACAGTGTCCGAGTCACACCCCAGCGTGTATTACAGTGTCCGAGTCACACCCCAGCGTGTATTAGTGTCCGAGTCACACCCCAGCGTGTATTAGTGTCCGAGTCACACCCCAGCGTGTTTTACAGTGTCCGAGTCACACCCCAGCGTGTATTACAGTGTCCGAGTCACCCCAGCGTGTATTACAGTGTCCGAGTCACACCCCAGCGTGTATTACAGTGTCCGAGTCACACCCTAGCGTGTATTAGTGTCCGAGTCACACCCCAGCGTGTATTACAGTGTCCGAGTCACACCCCAGCGTGTATTAGTGTCCGAGTCACACCCCAGCATGTATTAGTGTCCGAGTCACACCCCAGCGTGTATTACAGTGTCCGAGTCACACCCCAGCGTGTATTAGTGTCCGAGTCACACCCCAGCGTGTATTAGTGTCCGAGTCACACCCCAGCGTGTATTACAGTGTCCGAGTCACACCCCAGCATGTATTAGTGTCCGAGTCACACCCCAGCGTGTATTAGTGTCCGAGTCACACCCCAACGTGTATTAGTGTCCGAGTCACACCCCAGCATGTATTAGTGTCCGAGTCACACCCCAGCGTGTATTAGTGTCCGAGTCACACCCCAGCGTGTATTAGTGTCCGAGTCACACCCCAGCGTGTATTAGTGTCCGAGTCACACCCCAGCGTGTATTAGTGTCCGAGTCACACCCCAGCGTGTATTAGTGTCCGAGTCACACCCCAGCGTGTATTAGTGTCCGAGTCACACCCCAGCGTGTATTAGTGTCCGAGTCACACCCCAGCGTGTATTAGTGTCCGAGTCACACCCCAGCGTGTATTAGTGTCCGAGTCACACCCCAGCGTGTATTAGTGTCCGAGTCACACCCCAGCGTGTATTACAGTGTCCGAGTCACACCCCAGCGTGTATTACAGTGTCCGAGTCACACCTCAGCGTGTATTAGTGTCCGAGTCACACCCCAGCGTGTATTAGTGTCCGAGTCACACCCCAGCGTGTATTAGTGTCCGAGTCACACCCCAGCGTGTATTACAGTGTCCGAGTCACACCCCAGCGTGTATTACAGTGTCCGAGTCACACCCCAGCGTGTATTAGTGTCCGAGTCACACCCCAGCGTGTATTAGTGTCCGAGTCATACCCCAGCGTGTTTTACAGTGTCCGAGTCACACCCCAGCGTGTATTACAGTGTCCGAGTCACCCCAGCGTGTATTACAGTGTCCGAGTCACACCCCAGCGTGTATTACAGTGTCCGAGTCACACCCCAGCGTGTATTAGTGTCCGAGTCACACCCCAGCGTGTATTAGTGTCCGAGTCACACCCCAGCGTGTATTAGTGTCCGAGTCACACCCCAGCGTGTATTACAGTGTCCGAGTCACACCCCAACGTGTATTAGTGTCCGAGTCACACCCCAACGTGTATTAGTGTCCGAGTCACACCCCAGCATGTATTAGTGTCCGAGTCACACCCCAGCGTGTATTAGTGTCCGAGTCACACCCCAGCGTGTATTAGTGTCCGAGTCACACCCCAGCGTGTATTAGTGTCCGAGTCACACCCCAGCGTGTATTACAGTGTCCGAGTCACACCCCAGCGTGTATTAGTGTCCGAGTCACACCCCAGCGTGTATTAGTGTCCGAGTCACACCCCAGCGTGTATTACAGTGTCCGAGTCACCCCAGCGTGTATTACAGTGTCCGAGTCACACCCCAGCGTGTATTACAGTGTCCGAGTCACACCCCAGCGTGTATTAGTGTCCGAGTCACACCCCAGCGTGTATTAGTGTCCGAGTCACACCCCAGCGTGTATTACAGTGTCCGAGTCACACCCCAGCGTGTATTAGTGTCCGAGTCACACCCCAGCGTGTATTACGGTGTCCGAGTCACACCCCAGCGTGTATTAGTGTCCGAGTCACACCCCAGCGTGTATTAGTGTCCGAGTCACACCCCAGCGTGTATTAGTGTCCGAGTCACACCCCAGCGTGTATTACAGTGTCCGAGTCACACCCCAGCGTGTATTAGTGTCCGAGTCACACCCCAGCGTGTATTAGTGTCCGATTCACACCCCAGCGTGTATTAGTGTCCGAGTCACACCCCAGCGTGTATTAGTGTCCGAGTCACACCCCAGCGTGTATTAGTGTCCGAGTCACACCCCAGCGTGTATTAGTGTCCGAGTCACACCCCAGCGTGTATTAGTGTCCGAGTCACACCCCAGCGTGTATTACAGTGGGCGAAGGTGTGTGTGAGTAGGAGTGGACCTAACAAGACCTCACCCAGACGCTGATCGGATATGACACCGAGCTTGCATGCACACACACCGGGCGCTGCATGGGGACACGGGATTACTAGAACACGCACACACACACTTGCTCACGGCCGGATTCATACATATATTCATGGAGAAGATGGGGGGGGAGGGGGGGGATTCATGGAGAAGATGGGGGGGGGATTCATGGAGAAGATGGGGGGGGATTCATGGAGAAGATGGGCGGGGGGGATTCATGGAGAAGATGGGCGGGGGGGATTCATGGAGAAGATGGGGGGGGGGGGGGATATTCATGTAGAAGATGGGCGGGGGGGATTCATGGAGAAGATGGGGGGGGATATTCATGTAGAAGATGGGGGGGGGATTCATGTAGAAGATGGGGGGGATATTCATGTAGAAGATGGGTGGGGGGGATTCATGGAGAAGATGGGGGGGGGGGGATATTCATGTAGAAGATGGGGGGGGGATTCATGGAGAAGATGGGGCGGGGGGATTCATGGAGAAGATGGGGGGGGATATTCATGTAGAAGATGGGGGGGGGATTCATGGAGAAGATGGGGGGGATTCACCGTGAGCAGTTACACACAGCCCAATGTTCTTCCTAACGGTGGTAAAGGTCTCTTCAGGACAACTTTGCTTCAGTGAGCTCAGCCAATATCAATTCTTAAATGTCCCTGCCGTCATGAAGAGCCTTTGCATGGGTTACAAACAGTGGGGTCCATTTGGGCTAACTCCTTACATCCAGTTCCACTGGTCTGTCGATCATTTCCTGGTCAATCATCCATATCAACAAACATCCTGTTTGGTTAGAGGACTGAAGTTCTGTCAGGCACATTTCCTCAGAGAGAGACAGTGACTGGAAAGAAGAGCCACATTTGCAAAGCCAGAGAGAGAATTAAAGAAAGACCGAGAGGGACTGGCAAACCAGAGAGATTGAGAGAAAGAGAGAGAAAAAGCGAGGGGCCACCAGACTGTTTGAAGCTGTTTGACTGTTTGAAGCAAACAGGTCTGACTGGCATTCCTGATACAGAACAGATACAGATACTGTCTTCCTCTCTATGAATTGGACATTAGTTTATGGGGGAGGGAAAAAAATCTAATTTCATCTGGGATTAACTGGACTTTCTCACCTCCAATGAATTCAAAGGGAGATGTGTTTTTCTCTTTTTCCTCCATCAAACCACTACAAGAACAGGTTATAGGAGGGATGAGAGAAGGAGAAGAAAGAAGTGGAGAGGTGGATCAGAATGGAGATGAAAGAAACGAATGTGTGGACACACACACACACTGTCGATTCTGTCACTGTCACCTCTCAGTTATAATGTTCACTTAATTATCTTTCAGAGGGTATTACGGTCACCATGGTGATAAATCATGTTTTGGTCCAGGTTCTTATAGTGAATGGACAACGTCCTTATCAGGTCGGGTCACACAAAGCTCTTGTGTGAGTATTTTACTACACCTGAGGTGAATTCATTCAACTGTTTTTAAACTGATACAAAATGGGGCCTTTACTTTTTGTTGTGGTATAGTGCCAGCCAGGATTTTTTCTTGCTCAGGGAATTCTCTGAGCCCTAGTCACATAATGTGGTCAGGAAAAACTCAGGGCCATTTAGATATAACAGTGATACCTCCACAACACCAAACCAACTGTCACAACACCAAACCAACTGTCAGTTAACCAACAGTGACAACACCAAACCAACTGTCAGTTAACCAACAGTGACAACACCAAACCAACTGTCAGTTAGCCAACTGTCACAACACCAAACCAACTGTCAGTTAACCAACAGTGACAACACCAAACCAACTGTCAGTTAACCAACAGTGACAACACCAAACCAACTGTCAGTTAGCCAACTGTCACAACACCAAACCAACTGTCAGTTAACCAACAGTGACAACACCAAACCAACTGTCAGTTAACCAACTGTCACAACACCAAACCAACTGTCAGTTAGCCAACTGTCACAACACCAAACCAACTGTCAGTTAGCCAACTGTCACAACACCAAACCAACTGTCAGTTAGCCAACTGTCACAACACCAAACCAACTGTCAGTTAACCAACTGTCACAACACCAAACCAACTGTCAGTTAACCAACTGTCCCAACACCAAACCAACTGTCACAACACCAAACCAACTGTCAGTTAACCAACTGTCACAACACCAAACCAACTGTCAACGAACTTATGTATTGTGATGATTGACCCAGTTGATTGACACATGGAGCACTATATGTGAAGTTCATATCTCCATAATTTATTAACCGACTACACACTGAGAGGAGCTAGAGACTACAGTTAGGCCAACTGTGAAAATTGTCAACAACAGCTGCAGTAGAGAGAATGTTGCCCATTCTGGCTCTAAATGTTGACAGTTGCCTGCCTCAGGCCTGAAAATGCCAGCAACTAATACAGCCATGTGGGTCAAAATGGTAGCGGTGA
The DNA here is from genome assembly GCF_013265735.2 of Oncorhynchus mykiss. Taxonomy (NCBI): domain Eukaryota; kingdom Metazoa; phylum Chordata; class Actinopteri; order Salmoniformes; family Salmonidae; genus Oncorhynchus; species Oncorhynchus mykiss. Next base: position 54,189,629 of record NC_048585.1, on the reverse strand, counting down.
TGGGGGTTCTTCTGTGCTATTGGAGAAGGGGTCTGGTGAGGACACAGAGTGTGTGTGCGTGTGTGTGAACGTGTGTGTGTACATGTGTGTACGTGTGTGTGTGTGTGTGTGTGTTTAGTGACTGCCTACATTCCCATCGTGTTTCTACAGTCAAGATTGATGACCATTCCATCAGCTCTCCCTGTTATGCCTGGCTCTGTCTCGGATACACCATCCAAGGACCTGTTATTGTGTGTGAAGCAGAGTTGGGTGGCTCTGTTCGTATGTGCCTAAGTGTGTCCGTGCATGCGTGCGCTTGTGTCTGTGTATTGCACTTTCTTATCCCCATGGCTGCTTCCCTTCCCGGATTCCAAACAGAATCAAAACAATTCCATCACAACAAAACAACAATGGCCTACATCATAAACAAATCATTACATCATACAAGACATCATTCCATTGTCACTCTATTACAGCACAACTGTTATGCCACGTTACTTCATTATCAGAACACCTCCAAAGTCGATCTAAATTAATATCTTATAGTGATATAATGTAACTGTCAGCCCTCCTGACCACTGATATGAATATTGTTATGATCAGCCTTCCTTCTTGCACCCCTCCTGACCACTGATATGAATATTGTTATGATCAGCCTTCCTTCTTGCACCCCTCCTGACCACTGATATGAATATTGTTATGATCAGCCTTCCTTCTTGCACCCCTCCTGACCACTGATATGAATATAGTTATGATCAGCCTTCCTTCTTGCACCCCTCCTGACCACTGATATGAATATAGTTATGATCAGCCTTCCTTCTTGCACCCCTCCTGACCACTGATATGAATATTGTTATGATCAGCCTTCCTTCTTGCACCCCTCCTGACCACTGATATGAATATTGTTATGATCAGCCTTCCTTCTTGCACCCCTCCTGACCACTGATATGAATATTGTTATGATCAGCCTTCCTTCTTGCACCCCTCCTGACCACTGATATGAATATAGTTATGATCAGCCTTCCTTCTTGCACCCCTCCTGACCACTGATATGAATATTGTTATGATCAGCCTTCCTTCTTGCACCCCTCCTGACCACTGATATGAATATAGTTATGATCAGCCTTCCTTCTTGCACCCCTCCTGACCACTGATATGAATATTGTTATGATCAGCCTTCCTTCTTGCACCCCTCCTGACCACTGATATGAATATTGTTATGATCAGCCTTCCTTCTTGCACCCCTCCTGACCACTGATATGAATATAGTTATGATCAGCCTTCCTTCTTGCACCCCTCCTGACCACTGATATGAATATAGTTATGATCAGCCTTCCTTCTTGCACCCCTCCTGACCACTGATATGAATATAGTTATGATCAGCCTTCCTTCTTGCACCCCTCCTGACCACTGATATGAATATAGTTATGATCAGCCTTCCTTCTTGCACCCCTCCTGACCACTGATATGAATATAGTTATGATCAGCCTTCCTTCTTGCACCCCTCCTGACCACTGATATGAATATTGTTATGATCAGCCTTCCTTCTTGCACCCCTCCTGACCACTGATATGAATATAGTTATGATCAGCCTTCCTTCTTGCACCCCTCCTGACCACTGATATGAATATTGTTATGATCAGCCTTCCTTCTTGCACCCCTCCTGACCACTGATATGAATATTGTTATGATCAGCCTTCCTTCTTGCACCCCTCCTGACCACTGATATGAATATTGTTATGATCAGCCTTCCTTCTTGCACCCCTCCTGACCACTGATATGAATATTGTTATGATCAGCCTTCCTTCTTGCACCCCTCCTGACCACTGATATGAATATTGTTATGATCAGCCTTCCTTCTTGCACCCCTCCTGACCACTGATATGAATATTGTTATGATCAGCCTTCCTTCTTGCACCCCTCCTGACCACTGATATGAATATTGTTATGATCAGCCTTCCTTCTTGCACCCCTCCTGACCACTGATATGAATATTGTTATGATCAGCCTTCCTTCTTGCACCCCTCCTGACCACTGATATGAATATAGTTATGATCAGCCTTCCTTCTTGCACCCCTCCTGACCACTGATATGAATATTGTTATGATCAGCCTTCCTTCTTGCACCCCTCCTGACCACTGATATGAATATTGTTATGATCAGCCTTCTGTGATTCCTGGACTCATAGACATATCCATCGACGTGTAGTTACACCTCAGTGTTTGTTCTGGAACGGGTTGCCTATGCTGACAAAATCCCCCCACAGAGAACGATGCTCTTCTCCTCTGGCCCTCAGCATGCTGGTTAAACACTGAACTGGACACTCTGTACTGTTGACTTCTGTGATTGGCCTGTACACACACAGACAGGGAGGTTACCAAAAGCTGTAAGGAAGCTAAATGGGATGATGTGATGTTACAGTGGGGGGGAAAATAGCTGCAAGTGAAATATATATATATTTTTAATTGGGTCATCCTTTTGATAACCTGTACATCACTAGAGAATACAGAAGAAAAAAAGGCTTTTACATGACACAACCAAAGTAACCAGATGTCAGCAAAGAAATGTAGCATTTAGCATAGTAATTGTGGGATGTCTCTTTGTACCCCGTAACCTTTGAAGCATGGGGACCAACCACCCAGCTGGTCTGTTGGGGTCTCCTTCATTCCAGAGGGAACAAAGCTCAACACATCCTCATGCCACTGCGGCTGACACACACCTGGGATCAAACATGCATCACACAGACACACACACACATACACACACGCTCCAATGAGGGCGCACGCACACATGCTAGTGCTACATATGCTAGCACACATGCTAGCACACATGCTAGCACACGCAAACATAAACATGCACACAGCCTCAGCAATGGGAATGATAAAATAGCCAGCTTGGTGTCATAGACTAGACGTTACATAGTAAACAAATTATAAATCATCCAACCTGGTCTCATAGATTAGACATTACATAGTAAACAAATTATAAATCATCCAACCTGGTCTCATAGATTAGACGTTACATAGTATGTGAATGATAAAATAGCAACAGCCAAACCTTCAGACTACATCCAACTACTACTCCACACATCCCATACACATGCAAACACACAAAGTTGAAGATGCAACATTTCTCACGACAGACACTCCCCACTTCCCAGTTGGGAGGTGTGAAGTGGAGAAGAGAAAAGTGGAGAGGGAACCTCTGTGTACCAACCAGGACTGGACTGGACCCTGGAGACTAGTTACTGGGAGGTGTGGAGGACCTGACAGGTCAATACATACACACACACGATTAATAATAGACCTGTATGTTCAAAGAGCATAGGTCTTCTGAGAGTTGTTGGGCGATAAGGAGATATACGGGAAAGGGAGAGAGAGAGAGGGAGAGCGGGAGAGGGAGAGGGAGAGCTAGAGAGGGATAGGGAGTGGGAGAGGTAAAAGAGCATAGAAAGAAGGAGGAAAGAGATAGAGAGTTAGAAAGAGAGAGACAAAGAGAGAGCTAGAGGGAGCCCAGTCCAGCTCTCTATCCCTGCAGGCCTGCACAGTTTCCCGGGCAGGGAGCGAGGGAGGGAGGCAGGGAGCGAGGGAGGGAGGCAGGAGAGAGAAGTAGAGTGGTGGGAGAATGGGTTGCAGTGGTGGGGGCCAGCAAGGTCTCCGCCACGGCAGAAACAAAGCAATTATGAAACCCTCTCTCCATCTCTTGATCCCCTCTATCCCATCTAGAATATAAATAAACGTCCAATCCCCCCGGAGCCCTAGCCAGAGAGGGGAAAGCCAGACCCCCCGGAGCCCTAGCCAGAGAGGGGAAAGCCAGACCCCCCGGAGCCCTCGCCAGAGAGGGGAAAGCCAGACCTCCCGGAGCCCTCGCCAGAGAGGGGAAAGCCAGACCCCCCGGGGCCTTCGCAAGAGAGGGGAAAGCCAGACCCCCGGGGCCCTCGCAAGAGAGGGGAAAGTTTAACACGAAAGGAGAGGAGAGAAAGAAAGATGAGGGCGTGTCCGGGAGTGTCCGGGGGTCAGAAGAGAGGGAACCCCTTGTCTCTGGTGTCAGAGTGAGTGTTCGGTGGTCAGAAGAGAGGGAACCCCTTGTCTCTGGTGTCAGAGTGAGTGTTCGGTGGTCAGAAGAGAGGGAACCCCTTGTCTCTGGTGTCAGAGTGAGTGTTCGGTGGTCAGAAGAGAGGGAACACATTCCTCCACCATGGGGTGAGTACTGCGGCGATGACAGAGGGGATGCCATGTCATCCCAGCTGTGATTTAGATACAGACCACAACCACCATTTGTCTGTGAGAGAGTTTATCGTTGTTCCCATCGCTGTGGCTGGGAGTGTGTGTGTGTGTGTGTGTGTGTGTGTGTGTGTGTGTGTGTGTGTGTGTGCGTGTGTGTGTGTGTGTGTGTGTGTGTGTGTGTGTGTGTGTGTGTGCGCGTGTGTGTGTGTGTGTGTGTGTGTGTGCGTGTGTGCGTGCGTGCGTGCACACGCGTGCGGGTGTGTCATCTAGATTACATTACTTTAAGTGTGTGGCATGGAATCCGATCTGGGACTATAACTGACTGTGCATAATGGAACAAACTCCCAACGTAATTCTTTCTGAGTGAAACTTTTACACTGAAGAAAAACCAAGCAGACGAAAAAGAACATAAGTGGTCCACTGTCTCAGAGCGGGTGGCTTTACCTCCCCATGGTTAACATCCACTCACAGCCCAAGACCTTTCAACACTCAGGCTTGTTTTTCCCCGAGTTGCCACCAGACTATATTTATTGTCCTTTATTGAGAGTTAGAGATGGTGTTGGCGGGTGTTGATGTAACCCTGCTGGATATGTCTAGTCTCTCTTCCCTCCCTCTTTGGCAGCTCTTAGCTCATTGGACCATTCGCAATAAGCAGCGGGCCGCTTCTACACATCGCCCCGGTGCGCGTCCATGGTAACTAATGTAAATAAACACAGCAAAACTAGGCAGTGGCTCCCAGGAAAGTGGATTTCTGCGGAGTGAAGCCTGTCTTAGCTGGGGTCGTGGGAGTCTGTGTCGGACCCTGGGAGGGAGGTTCCTCTAAAAAAAAAAAGGAAAACATCTGAATTAAGTCAAAAGAGATAAACCCTGGTCAGCATCAGCTCTGATCTCTAACCTTTAAGAGTGGACTATCCTGATTGGCCCAAACCCTGTAAGGACGAGTCTGTATGGAGGAGGCTTGGAGCTTCCTTGCTGGTTAGTTTCCTTCTTAAACTCTGTAGACACCATGTGTGTCCTCTCTCTCTCTCTCTCTTTCTGTCTGCCGACTGTCTCTTTTCTATTTCTCACTAATTTTCTAAGAATAAACTATGGAGCTTCTCCCTCTGTTCCTAACCAACCACCGAGCTTCATCAGAGGACATCAACATTCATTGGCCCTCTGCACATGTTGATACTAGGTCTGCCTGAGACTGGACTCATGAAATAATTATTGGCGTTTTTCTCTTTATCGGCTGAGTATCCCTTCAGTCCTGGAGGCTTATCTGTGATGTCGGCAAGGCAAATATCAGAGGCTTCCATCACAGTAGAATACCTGATGCTGGGGACTACTTTGTTGTTTGTTCTGACTATATACAGTGTGGCCGCTACAACACTTTGTGGTCGGTTCTGGTCTTAGTCATTCTGCATTAAAATGGTTCTGGTCTTAGTCATTCTGCATTAAAATGGTTCTGGTCTGTTAGTCATTCTGCATTAAAATGGTTCTGGTCTGTTAGTCATTCTGCATTAAAATGGTTCTGGTCTTAGTCATTCTGCATTAAAATGGTTCTGGTCTTAGTCATTCTGCATTAAAATGGTTCTGGTCTTAGTCATTCTGCATTAAAATGGTTCTGGTCTGTTAGTCATTCTGCATTAAAATGGTTCTGGTCTTAGTCATTCTGCATTAAAATGGTTCTGGTCTTAGTCATTCTGCATTAAAATGGTTCTGGTCTGTTAGTCATTCTGCATTAAAATGGTTCTGGTCTGTTAGTCATTCTGCATTAAAATGGTTCTGGTCTTAGTCATTCTGCATTAAAATGGTTCTGGTCTGTTAGTCATTCTGCATTAAAATGGTTCTGGTCTTAGTCATTCTGCATTAAAATGATTCTGGTCTGTTAGTCATTCTGCATTAAAATGGTTCTGGTCTTAGTCATTCTGCATTAAAATGGTTCTGGTCTTAGTCATTCTGCATTAAAATGGTTCTGGTCTGTTAGTCATTCTGCATTAAAATGGTTCTGGTCTTAGTCATTCTGCATTAAAATGGTTCTGGTCTTAGTCATTCTGCATTAAAATGATTCTGGTCTGTTAGTCATTCTGCATTAAAATGGTTCTGGTCTTAGTCATTCTGCATTAAAATGGTTCTGGTCTTAGTCATTCTGCATTAAAATGGTTCTGGTCTGTTAGTCATTCTGCATTAAAATGGTTCTGGTCTTAGTCATTCTGCATTAAAATGGTTCTGGTCTTAGTCATTCTGCATTAAAATGGTTCTGGTCTTAGTCATTCTGCATTAAAATGGTTCTGGTCTGTTAGTCATTCTGCATTAAAATGGTTCTGGTCTTAGTCATTCTGCATTAAAATGGTTCTGGTCTTAGTCATTCTGCATTAAAATGGTTCTGGTCTGTTAGTCATTCTGCATTAAAATGGTTCTGGTCTGTTAGTCATTCTGCATTAAAATGGTTCTGGTCTGTTAGTCATTCTGCATTAAAATGGTTCTGGTCTGTTAGTCATTCTGCATTAAAATGGTTCTGGTCTTAGTCATTCTGCATTAAAATGGTTCTGGTCTTAGTCATTCTGCATTAAAATGGTTCTGGTCTTAGTCATTCTGCATTAAAATGGTTCTGGTCTGTTAGTCATTCTGCATTAAAATGGTTCTGGTCTTAGTCATTCTGCATTAAAATGGTTCTGGTCTTAGTCATTCTGCATTAAAATGATTCTGGTCTGTTAGTCATTCTGCATTAAAATGGTTCTGGTCTTAGTCATTCTGCATTAAAATGGTTATGGTCTTAGTCATTCTGCATTAAAATGGTTCTGGTCTGTTAGTCATTCTGCATTAAAATGGTTCTGGTCTTAGTCATTCTGCATTAAAATGGTTCTGGTCTTAGTCATTCTGCATTAAAATGGTTCTGGTCTTAGTCATTCTGCATTAAAATGGTTCTGGTCTGTTAGTCATTCTGCATTAAAATGGTTCTGGTCTTAGTCATTCTGCATTAAAATGGTTCTGGTCTTAGTCATTCTGCATTAAAATGGTTCTGGTCTGTTAGTCATTCTGCATTAAAATGGTTCTGGTCTGTTAGTCATTCTGCATTAAAATGGTTCTGGTCTGTTAGTCATTCTGCATTAAAATGGTTCTGGTCTGTTAGTCATTCTGCATTAAAATGGTTCTGGTCTTAGTCATTCTGCATTAAAATGGTTCTGGTCTTAGTCATTCTGCATTAAAATGGTTCTGGTCTTAGTCATTCTGCATTAAAATGGTTCTGGTCTGTTAGTCATTCTGCATTAAAATGGTTCTGGTCTGTTAGTCATTCTGCATTAAAATGGTTCTGGTCTGTTAGTCATTCTGCATTAAAATGGTTCTGGTCTTAGTCATTCTGCATTAAAATGGTTCTGGTCTGTTAGTCATTCTGCATTAAAATGGTTCTGGTCTTAGTCATTCTGCATTAAAATGGTTCTGGTCTTAGTCATTCTGCATTAAAATGGTTCTGGTCTTAGTCATTCTGCATTAAAATGGTTCTGGTCTTAGTCATTCTGCATTAAAATGGTTCTGGTCTTAGTCATTCTGCATTAAAATGGTTCTGGTCTGTTAGTCATTCTGCATTAAAATGGTTCTGGTCTGTTAGTCATTCTGCATTAAAATGGTTCTGGTCTTAGTCATTCTGCATTAAAATGGTTCTGGTCTGTTAGTCATTCTGCATTAAAATGGTTCTGGTCTGTTAGTCATTCTGCATTAAAATGGTTCTGGTCTTAGTCATTGTGCATTAAAATGGTTCTGGTCTGTTAGTCATTCTGCATTAAAATGGTTCTGGTCTTAGTCATTCTGCATTAAAATGGTTCTGGTCTGTTAGTCATTCTGCATTAAAATGGTTCTGGTCTTAGTCATTCTGCATTAAAATGGTTCTGGTCTGTTAGTCATTCTGCATTAAAATGGTTCTGGTCTGTTAGTCATTCTGCATTAAAATGGTTCTGGTCTGTTAGTCATTCTGCATTAAAATGGTTCTGGTCTGTTAGTCATTCTGCATTAAAAACCAACAGTCTGTTTTTGTTATCTTTGTTCCTGAGGAATTTATTTTGATTTGTGGGTCCTTTGCTGGTTGTTTCAGTGCAGATGTCTGTGTGTATTTTGATTGGTGTGGAGAACTCTTTGATTGTATGAAAGGGCTGAGTGTGTTAATGACACAGTGTGTTGATATAACTGCTGATGAATTTATGGGCTGTGTGTTTACTCGAGCAGTGTCTTAGCCAATGGGGTGCTTTTGACCAGAGGAATGCACAGATCAGAGCAATGTGAAGAAGTTCAGGGCTGTGAGGGTTGGTGCAAAGCTCTGGTCCTCAAGTAAGGTCATTGGTCAATGTTGAGTGGTTCGGGTCAATTATTCAACCTTCTGCACTTGGTCAGATTGAGGAGATAATGGTCAACATTTAATACAGAAAATAGAGTAACCTCAGAGTGCAGTCTGTCATGCACTCTGCCCTCTAGTGGTAACAAACCAGCATTTCCAGTTAATAGTGTCTTGTGACAGAAGTAAAATAACAATTGTAATTGTTCTAACAGAGTTAACCAGTGGTGTAAAGTACTTAAGTAAAAATACTTTAAAGTACTACTTAAGTAATTTTGGGGGGTTATGTGTATTTTACTTCACTATTTATATTTTTGACAACTTTTACTTTTACTTCACTACATTCCTAAAGAAAATAATGTACTTTTTACTCCATACATTTTCCCTGAAACCCAAAAGTACTCGTTACATTTTGAATGCTTATCAGGACAGAAAAATGGTCCAATTGACGCACTTATCAAGAGAACATCCCTGGTCCTACTGTCTCTGATCTGGCGTACTCACTAAACACAAGTTCTTGGTTTGTAAATGATGTCCGGGTGTTGGAGTGTGCCCCTGTTTATCCGTAAAAAAACAAACATGCATCATCTTGCCAACTGTTTTGCTTATTATAAGGAATTTGAAATGATTTATACTTTTACTTTTGATACTTAAGCATATTTAGCAACTACAATTACTTTCGATACTAGTACAGTGCCTTGCGAAAGTATTCGGCCCCCGTGAACTTTGCGACCTTTTGCCACATTTCAGGCTTCAAACATAAAGATATAAAACTGTATTTTTTTGTGAAGAATCAACAACAAGTGGGACACAATCATGAAGTGGAACGACATTTATTGGATATTTCAAACTTTTTTAACATGTCAAAAACTGAAAAATTGGGCGTGCAAAATTATTCAGCCCCCTTAAGTTAATACTTTGTAGCGCCACCTTTTGCTGCGATTACAGCTGTAAGTCGCTTGGGGTATGTCTCTATCAGTTTTGCACATCGAGAGACTGAATTTTTTTCCCATTCCTCCTTGCAAAACAGCTCGAGCTCAGTGAGGTTGGATGGAGAGCCTTTGTGAACAGCAGTTTTCAGTTCTTTCCACAGATTCTCGATTGGATTCAGGTCTGGACTTTGACTTGGCCATTCTAACACCTGGATATGTTTATTTTTGAACCATTCCATTGTAGATTTTGCTTTATGTTTTGGATCATTGTCTTGTTGGAAGACAAATCTCCATCCCAGTCTCAGGTCTTTTGCAGACTCCATCAGGTTTTCTTCCAGAATGGTCCTGTATTTGGCTCCATCCATCTTCCCATCAATTTTAACCATCTTCTCTGTCCCTGCTGAAGAAAAGCAGGCCCAAACCATAATGCTGCCACCACCATGTTTGACAGTGGGCATGGTGTGTTGCTTTTACGCCAAACATAACGTATATCTTTATGTTTGAAGCCTGAAATGTGGCAAAAGGTCGCAAAGTTCAAGGGGGCCGAATACTTTCGCAAGGCACTGTATATTTAAAAGCAAATACTTTTAGACTTTCAATCAAATATTTTATCTGGTGACTTTCACTTATACTTGAGTCATTTTCTATTAAGGTATCTTTACTTTTACTCAAGTATGACAGATGGGTACTTGTTCCACCACTGTAGTTAACCATTAGAATGTTGGTTCTAAACGCTCATTATTCCGTCACCAGGGACAACACCGTTGATAGCTACTCTTCCCATTCCAAATATTCACTTCAGCTCGTTCAGTTCCTTTTCGTCCCGCTAGCACCACTTGTCACGAACACAGGCCTGTTTCCAGGATGGCCACTGCTAGCTACAACTACTAATGTACAGCTCCAACCCACCTTTCACATCCCTGATTAAACATACCGCTGCTCTTTATAGAAGTGTTCTCTGGTGAGAGAACAGAGCTAAAGGGGTCTAACCATCTGATTAATGGCTGAGTCACAGGCTTCATTTGGGTTTGGCCTGCGAGCCACGCTGGGAAGTTATGACTTTATCATGGGAATATGTAAGCAACAGGCCATGTGCTTATCATCACAGGGGAAAGACACTCGTCCAGAGAGGAGAGGGATGAGGAGGGGACATGAGGAGGGGGATGAGGAGGGGGGGTGAGGAGGAGGAGGGGGTTGAGGAGGGGGATGAGGAGGGGGGATGAGGAGGAGGAGAAGGAGGAGAAGGAGGAGGAGGGGGGATGAGGAGGAGGGGGATGAGGAGGGGGGATGAGGAGGAGGAGGAGGGGGGGGTGAGGAGGGGGATGAGGAGGGAGGATGAGGAGGAGGAGGAGGAGGAGGAGGAGGAGTGGGATGAATAGGCAAAGTTAGAAGTTACATATCTGATCTACAGTATGTCCCTCAAGAGACAGTTTCATGTCTCACACACACACACACACACACACACACACACACACACACACACACACACACACAGACACACACACACCCTCTCCCTCTGGTAATGGATTGAGACCTCAGTGATGTGGTGGCAGACATTTTTGAGGTTTCATGAGTCACTTTTTCCCTCTGAAGTATCAGTGCAGTGACAGGGCAAGTTATATTGTCTCAGGAAGTAGCAGTGTTAGACAGAGCCAAGTTATATTGTATCAGGAAGTAGCAGTGCAGTGACAGGGCAAGTTCTATTGTCTCAGGAAGTAGCAGTGTTAGACAGAGCCAAGTTATATTGTCTCAGGAAGTAGCAGTGCAGTGACAGGGCAAGTTATATTGTATCAGGAAGTAGCAGTGCAGTGACAGGGCAAGTTATATTGTCTCAGGAAGTAGCAGTGCAGTGACAGGGCAAGTTATATTGTATCAGGAAGTAGCAGTGCAGTGACAGGGCAAGTTATATTGTCTCAGGAAGTAGCAGTGTTAGACAGAGCCAAGTTATATTGTATCAGGAAGTAGCAGTGTTTGACAGAGGCAAGTTATATTGTATCAGGAAGTAGCAGTGTTAGATAGAGCCAAGTTATATTGTATCAGGAAGTAGCAGTGTAGTGACAGGGCAAGTTATATTGTATCAGGAAGTAGCAGTGTTAGTCACAGCCAAGTTATATTGTATCAGGAAGTAGCAGTGCAGTGACAGGGCAAGTTATATTGTATCAGGAGGTATCAGTGCGGTGACAGAGACAGTTTCTATTCCCTCGGGGGTGGGGGGGGGGGGGGGGGGCAGTGGCAGTGCGGTGACAGAGACAGTTTATATTCCCTCGGGGGGGGCAGTGCGGTGACAGAGCAAGTTATTCCAAGTGCTGTTTTCTCTCTAAAAATAACCTAGAAACAAGATGAGTCGTTATGCCGTGGCCGAATAAGAGAAGAGGATGTAGTGAACAGATGTGGAAAATGCCATTCCTGCTTAGTTTAGGAGGTTGTATACTGTATCTACGGAAGGATTTAATGGGGCAAAACGTGGTAGAGTACTCTGTTATGTCAATGCAGGGCTTCAACTTCTTAGGTTGATACCCTCACACCGAAGGTCTGAGGAGGTTTGGCAGAGGCCCCAGAAAAGATGAAAAATATGACTCCAACCTTTCAGGCTATAAAAATCTACTTCCAATTTGACTCATGGCTAACATGATCGTGTGCTACTACAGTATAGCTCGAACAATTACACTGACCTGACCATGTAATGTATGGGGCCTAGTCTGAGCTATGATAGCATGACAGTGTCACTGACGCTTGCCTTGTTGGGCTAAAATTAAATCTAGGATATGTTTCCGCTCCCGAGGTTGAGTGTCTCGCTTTCGCACGGCTCCACGTTTATGCGGGGATTGAAATTGAATTCTCTGAGTGGGTGAGAGTAAACAAAAAGACTGTAGGAGGAAGATGTCATGTTTGATACCTAAATATGGACATGATCTCCAGCACTGTCTCCTGAGTCACAGGCTTCATTTCATCTCCTGATCTGTACTGGGAAGTGTGATGGAGATTGCTGGGAAATGGGTCATCTGTGTCTGGCTTTGGTCTACTAGAGGTCATGACCACTGACAGGGGAGGGGGTCAAATATGTTCAGGCCAATGACAGATTCCTAAAGTGATATTTAATTTCAACCTCAATTGAAGCCAAGTAAAATATTACTAATGGAAACAGAGAGTTATTATTTGATTTAAACCTTAGAGGTCACATTTATATTGCTGCTAATAGCATATAGCACACTGTATTTTCTTGACATTGAGTGGACAAATCCCCAAAGTCCCAAACAATGTTAACTAAACTATGTTTACATGCCTCTCTTTAGATCCAACCAAACATTTACCCTGGGTTCATTTACCCTGTGGCAACATCATGGCAACATCATTAATATCTATTAGAGGGGATTGAACTGAACCACTCAGAACCACTTTATATATATATATATATATATATATATATATATATATATATATCGCCCCCCTGCAATTTACCAATTTACCCGTCTATACCCAGACAGACCTCCCTGGGCATCTGGCTGCCCGTCTATACCCAGACAGACCTCCCTGGGCATCTGGCTGCCAGTCTATACCCAGACAGACCTCCCTGGGCATCTGGCTGCCCATCTATACCCAGACAGACCTCCCTGGGGGCTGATGGATGCCCAGCACCTTGCTAATCTCGAACACCCAGCCTGACACCTAATGCCACACATCCATCAACCACCACTGCCAGCCCCCAGAGCACCAGAGCTCCTTTTGTTGGAACGAATGGAGGGGAGACATGAGGTGTGGAGGAATGAGGGTGCTGGGTGATTTATAGGAAGTTAAAGAGGTGCAGTTTACCCACACAATAATGCTGCATTGTTTGATAGAATGAATGTACACCACTTGGTTAGAATATAAATATAATATATTTCTTTCTGTCATCAAATGTGGCTGTTTCTCTTGTTGTTGTGCATGAAACTCTCCCTAGTGACTCAGTAAAAACACACCGGCATTAGGTCACTGATTACTGCTCGACTGCTCTGTCAAAGCTGCCTCATCAGAGCTACTGGCTTCACCAACTGAGGTTCAGAACCACCTGCAAGGAGTTATCAGGCTATCAGTCTGTTTCAACACTCATTACCAGATAACAGTGCAGTCTGGCAGCACCTAGGTAGAGGAGGACTGGAGGATTGGAACAGACACTGGATTATTATAACTACAACCATACCAGTCAAACGTTTGGACACACCTACTCATTCAAGACCTTCTCTTTATTTTTCTTTATTTATACTTTGAAGAATAACAGTGAAGACGTCAAAACTATGAAATAACACATATGGAATCATGTAGTAACCAAAAAAGTGTGAAAAAAAAGAAAATATATTTAATATTTGATATAACCTCAAAGTAGCCAACCTTTGCCTTGATGACAGCTTTGCACACTCTTGGCATTCTCTCAACCAGCTTCACCTGGAATGCATTTCCAACAGTCTTGGAAGAGTTCCCACATTCTGAGCACTTGTTGGCTGCTTTTCCTTCACTCTGCAGTCCAACTCATCCCAAACGATCTCAATTGGATTGAGGTCAGGGGATTGTGGAGGCCAGGTCATCTGATGCAGCACTCCATCACTCTCCTACTTTATCAAACTGCCCTTACACAGCCTGGAGGTGTGTTGGGTCATTGTCCTGTTGGAAAACAAATGAGTGTCCCACTAAGTGCAAACCAGATGGGATGGCAAATAGTTGCAGAACGCTGTGGTAGCCATGCTGGTTAAGTGTGCCTTGAATTCTAAATAAATCACTGACCAAAAAAGTGTTAAAAAATGAAAATATATTTTATATTTGAGATTCTTCAGAGATCCACCCTTTGCCTTGATGACAGCTTTGCACACTCTTGGCATTGTCCCAACCAGCTTCATGAGGTAGTCACCTGGAATACATTTCAATTAACAGGTGTGCCTTGTTAAAAGTTAATTTGTGAAATTTCTTTCCTTCTTAATTAGTTTGAGCCAATCAGTTGTGTTGTGACAAGGTGGGGGGGTTATACAGAAGATAGCCCTATTTGGTAAAAGACCAAGTCCATTATTATGGCAAGAACAGCTCAAATAAGCAAAGAGAAACAACAGTCCATCATTACTTTAAGGCATGAAGGTCAGTCAATCAGGAACATTTCTAGAACTTTGAAAGTTTCTTCAAGTGCAGTCACAAAAACCATCTAGCGCTATGATGAAACTGGCTCTCATGAGGACCGCCACAGGAAAGGATGACACAGAGTTACCTCTGCTGCAGAGGATAAGTTCATTAGAGTTAACTGCACCTCAAATTGCAGCTGAAATAAATGCTTCACAGAGTTCAAGTAACAGACACATCTCAACATCAACTGTTCAGAGGAGACTGCATGAATCAGGCCTTCATGGTCGAATTGCTGCAAAGAAACCACTGCTAAAGGACACCAATAATAAGAAGAGACTTGCTTGGGCCAAGAAACACGAGCAATGGACCGGTGGAAATGTGTACTTTGGTCTGATGAGTCCAAATTTGAGATTTTTTGCTCCAACTGCAGTGTCTTTGTGAGACGCAGAGTAGGTGAACAGATGATATCCGCATGTGTGGTTCCCACCGGGAAGCATGGAGGAGGAGGTGTGATGGTGTGGAGGTGCTTTGCTGGTGACACTGTCTGTGATTTATTTAGAATTCAAGGCACACTTAACCAGCATGGCTACCACAGCATTCTGCAACTATTTGCCATCCCATCTATATGTCTAATGACATAGTTTGTTTAATCTTGAGTCTGTTTCTTCTGACTGGCAGTCTGTAGAGCAACTATTCTCCTCTCAAAATTAAGTTGAGACTCCAGTTGACTCCATTCCTATTTTGTTTGATTTTTATGACCCGCTGGCCTACTTAGGGTTGCCCATCCCTGGACTAGAGAGTAACTTTCACCCTAGTGTAGGGCCTCGTGTGTTAAGGACAAGGTAGACCAGGATGAACATCGGCCGTGCGCTGTAGATCACCTGCAGAGTGTCGATGAACGACGGTGATCGATTTAACATGTACTGTATAATTGTTGGGGAATTTTCAGAAAACAACGGCTGATGTTCTGTGGTTAAGAGGCGATAGGATGGCCACCCACTGAGTTGGCTAAAGCAGACGTTCATGTTGGTCTGTCTTTTCCTTTAACATCCTTTAAGAAGGCTCATGGCCATACCGTAGTAGGTCTAGTCTTCCCAGTGTTCATAGGGTCTTTCCTATAAACTCATCATCCAATCCCTGTTTGTTTCCCCCTGAAGGTCTGGAATTACTTGCAGATATACCCGTCATTCTCCGTCTGCGGCACGGTGCCTTTATGGCTGTGTTTAGACAGGAAGCCCAATTCTGATATTTTTTTCTCTCACTAATTGTTCTTTTGACCAATCAGATCAGCTCTGAAAAAGATCTGATGTGAAAAGATCCGATGTGATTGGTCAAAAGACCAATTACTGGAAGAAAAAAATCGGGATTGGACTGCCTGTCTAAACGCACCCTGTGAGAAATAGACAACGATGACAAATGAATCGTCAAGTTGCTGATACGCTTCGAAGAGGCTCTTTCTGAACCAGCAATGAGGCAGGAAAGACTCCCAAAACCCACACCTCTCTCCCCGTTGCCTAGCAACTATTGATCCTCCCAAAATTTCTAATCCAGATTCTGGGGCCTGGCAAATTTTATAAGGAGCCTCGGCTTTACGACATATGGATAATTAAAAGACAATTTAGGGTCTAATGTATTTTCGCTTTTTTTCACATCTTAGATTCTGAAACGGACAATATCAATGGAAACAATTTTCAAGATAAATGAGAGATGTAAGGAATATTTCATTTGAATTTAGGATATACAGTAGGCTTACCTTAAAGATAGAGCACTGTTTTGTAAACATGTGATAGAAATATTTGCAGTACCTACCCACTGGGCATAGATGTCATTTCAACGTCTAGTTTAGATTTACATTTGGTTGAGTTGTCAACTAACTTTAATGAAACTAAAAATCAACAGAAAATGTCACCATGTCATTAGATTTAGGTTCAAAGTCAGGTGAAAAATACGAAATGCCCTTACGTTGATGAGTTAATGTCTTCACGTGGATTTTTTTTTAGTTGAAATGACATGGAAACTACGTTGATTAAACTAGTTTAAACCCAGTGGGTATAGTATTTTAATGTGATATGAATGGAGTTATTTATTTTTTGTTGTTTTAATTTGACCTCCTTCTTCTTCTCCAATTACGACGTTGTCTCATCGCTGCAACCGTATGCCCTCTCAATCCCACCCATGGCTGTGCGCCTGCCCAGTCATGTGAAATCCATAGATTAGGGTCTAATGAATTTATTTCAATGTACTGATTTCCTTATATTAACTGTAACTCAGTTAAATTGTTGAAAATGTTGCATGTTTATATTTTTGTTCAGTATATAAATTATGTCTATAAACAATGACACCATCCCTCACTCTGTGTGTGTACCATGGGACTTTGGTGTACAATCATTTCCCCAGGTTTGCAAACACCTTTCAAGATGGGGATCCGCATGGGACATCATCTTTGCACACACAGCAGCATGACATGGATGGTATACACAGAACTGCTGCCTCAGATTGCTTGATTTAAAAGAGAGTGAGACCTGGGTTGTATTCATTAGTGCACACTGTCACAAAATGTTTCGAAAGCTTTTCTAATTGGACAAGTTCAGATAGTCCCTCCTTGTTTCAATCCGCTTTCTTCTGTTTGGTGCCAAATGAACACAACCCATCTTCTCTGAATGCTAACTCATTGTTTATTAACACAACAACAACATGTGACTGGAACAAAGCCTTGAGATAAATGGACCTCTGAGAGATCAGGAAAGGATTATGCCTAATGAACCTGTTGATCTAGCCTTGGGTAAATCTCAAATGACACCCCTTTACCTACAATATAGTGCACTACTTTTGTCCAGAGCCTCATAGAAAGACAAACGGTATGGCTCTATTACGTTTGCCCAAAGAGCTGTTTGTCTTTCTTTAGTATGTGACTGGCCAAAAGTAGTGCACTATAAAGGGAATAAGGTATGATCTGAGGCTTGATTGATTTGCAGATAAGAGAATCTGGGTGTAAGGTAAAAGAGGTGACCATCCTACCATATAGTCTCAACGAAGTCTGTGGACAGAGGATGCCTTTCTGGTGAGCAATGCACTGTCGTAATCTATAGTAATCGCTCCTCTTTCACCCCAGTTGCCTAACCCTGATTCAGATGACCATCCTACCCATGCTAGATTACGGATATGTAATATATAGATCGGCAGGTAAGGGTGCTCTCGAGCAGCTAGATGTTCTTTACCACTCTGCCATCAGATTTGCCCCCAATGCTTCCCTTATTGGACACATCACTGCACTCTATACTCCTATGTAAACTGGTCATCTCTGTATACCTGTTTCAAGACCCACTGGTTAATGCTAATTTATAAAACCCTCTTAGGCCTCACACCCTCCTATCTGAGATATTTACTGCAGCCCTCATCCTCCACATACAGCACCCGTTTTGCCAGTAACATTCTGTTAAAGGTCCCCAAAGCACACACATCCCTGGGTCGCTCCTCTTTTCAGTTCGCTGCAACTAGCGACTGGAACGAGCTGCAACAAACACTCAAACTGGATGGTTTTATCTCAATCTCTTCATTCAAAGACTAAATCATGGACACTCTTACTGACAGTTGTGGCTGCTTTGCGTGATGTATTGTTGTCTCTACCTTCTTGCCCTTTGTGCTGTTGTCTGTGCCCAATAATATTTGTACCATAGTTTGTGCTGCTACCATGTTGTGCCACTGCCATGTTGTTGACATGTTGTGTTGCTACCATGTTGTGCTACTGCTATGTTGTGTTGCTGCCATGTTGTTGACATGTTGTGTTGCTACCATGTTGTTGACATGTTGTGTTGCTACCATGTTGTTGACATGTTGTGTTGCTACCATGTTGTGCTACTGCCATGTTGTGTTGCTGCCATGTTGTTGACATGTTGTGTTGCTACCATGTTGTTGACATGTTGTGTTGCTACCATGTTGTTGACATGTTGTGTTGCTACCATGTTGTGCTACTGCCATGTTGTGTTGCTGCCATGTTGTTGACATGTTGTGTTGCTACCATGTTGTTGACATGTTGTGTTGCTACCATGTTGTTGACATGTTGTGTTGCTACCATGTTGTTGACATGTTGTGTTGCTACCATGTTGTGCTACTGCCATGTTGTGTTGCTGCCATGTTGTTGACATGTTGTGTTGCAGCCATGTTGTTGACATGTTGTGTTGCTACCATGTTGTTGACATGTTGTGTTGCTACCATGTTGTTGACATGTTGTGTTGCTACCATGTTGTTGACATGTTGTGTTGCTACCATGTTGTGCTACTGCCATGTTGTGTTGCTGCCATGTTGTTGACATGTTGTGTTGCAGCCATGTTGTTGACATGTTGTGTTGCTACCATGTTGTTGACATGTTGTGTTGCTACCATGTTGTTGACATGTTGTGTTGCTACCATGTTGTTGACATGTTGTGTTGCTACCATGTTGTGCTACTGCCATGTTGTGTTGCTGCCATGTTGTTGACATGTTGTGTTGCAGCCATGTTGTTGACATGTTGTGATGCTACCATGTTGTTGACATGTTGTGTTGCTACCATGTTGTTGACATGTTGTGTTGCTACCATGTTGTTGACATGTTGTGTTGCTACCATGTTGTTGACATGTTGTGTTGCTACCATGTTGTGCTACTGCCATGGTGTGTTACTGCCATGTTGTTGACATGTTGTGTTGCTACCATGTTGTTGACATGTTGTGTTGCTACCATGTTGTTGACATGTTGTGTTGCTACCATGTTGTTGACATGTTGTGTTGCTGCCATGTTGTTGACATGTTGTGTTGCTGCCATGTTGTTGACATGTTGTGTTGCTACCATGTTGTTGACATGTTGTGTTGCTACCATGTTGTTGACATGTTGTGTTGCTACCATGTTGTGCTACTGCCATGTTGTGTTGCTGCCATGTTGTTGACATGTTGTGTTGCTACCATGTTGTTTACATGTTGTGTTTCTACCATGTTGTTGACATGTTGTGTTGCTACCATGTTGTGCTACTGCTATGTTGTGTTGCTGCCATGTTGTTGACATGTTGTGTTGCTACCATGTTGTTGACATGTTGTGTTGCTACCATGTTGTTGACATGTTGTGTTGCTACCATGTTGTTGATATGTTGTGTTGCTGCCATGTTGTTGACATGTTGTGTTGCTACCATGTTGTTGTCATATTGTGTTGCTACCATGTTGTTGTCATGTTGTGTTGCTACCATGTTGTTGTCATATTGTGTTGCTACCATGTTGTTGTCATGTTGTGTTGCTACCATGTTGTTGTCATGTGTTGCTGCCTTGCTATGTTATTATGTAGTGTTGTGTTGTCTCTCTTGTCGTGATGTGTGTTTTGTCCTATATTTATATTTGATTTTTAATCCCAGCCTCTGTCCATGCAGGAGGCCTTTTGCCTTTTGGTAGGCCGTCATTGTAAACAAGAATTTGTTCTTAACTGACTTGCCTAGTAGAAAAAGTACTAAATAGTGTGGTGCTGTGTGTAATGACCCTGAGCCATGCACAGTTTCCACTATTAGATTATTTTCCAGTGTTACTTTTCACCAAGCAACTTGTCCTCAAACATGCACACACTCACACTTGAATGCACTCACATGCACATAGAAGTGTGCGCACGCACGCACTCACATGAACATACAAGTGCACGCACGCACACACACACTCAATAAATAGAGAGATGTAGAACAACACATCCTCTCATTTTGAGGTCAGTTCAGTCTTTGGAGGAT
This sequence comes from Oncorhynchus mykiss, assembly GCF_013265735.2. NCBI lineage: Eukaryota > Metazoa > Chordata > Actinopteri > Salmoniformes > Salmonidae > Oncorhynchus > Oncorhynchus mykiss. The sequence goes on along the minus strand of NC_048585.1, from coordinate 54,169,364 downwards.
AAGGGAAGCTAAATCAGGACCATAACAGTATTTATGCCTGAAAAGGGAGTTTGAAAACATTTGTGTGTGTGTGTGTGTGTGTGTGTGTATCAGCGGAGGTTGCTGAGAGGAGAACGGCTCATAATAATGTCTGGAACGGAGCTAATGGAATGGCATCAAACACATTGAAACCACGTGTTTAATGTAATTGATACCATTCCACCTATTCTGCTCCCGCCATTACCACGAGCCCGTCCTCCCAAATGAAGGTGCCATCAACCTCGTGTGTGTGTGTGTGTGTGTGTGTGTCTAATGAGTAGCTCTTGTGGAGCTGATTAACTGTGTGTGAGTGATTATGAGATGATGTATTCAATCAACCAACACATTCACTAATCAAGAACAGAGATGACTTTCCATGACTTTCACACTAAGACCCAAATCAAATCTAACTTTATTAGTCACATGCGCTGAATACAACAGGTGGAGATCTTACCGTGAAATGCTTACTTACAAGCCCTTAACCAGCAATGCAGTTCAATAATATATATATATATATATTTCACTAGGCAAGTCAGTTAAGAACAAATTCTTATTTACAATGATGGCCTAGGAACAGTGAGTTAACTGCCTTGGGGCAGAACGACAGATTTTTACCTTGTCAGCTCGGGGATTCGATATAGCAACCTTTCGGTTACTGGCCCAACGCTCTAACCACTAGGCTACCTGCTGCCCCAAATGAAATGTAAAATATTATACAAAGTAACACAATAAAATAACAATAACCAGGCTATATACAGGGGGGTACCGGTACTGAGTCAATGTGCAGGTGTACAGGTTAGTCAAGGGCATTTGTTCATGTAGGTAGGGGTAAAGTGACTATGTATAGATAATAAACTGACAGTAGCAGCAGTGTACAAACAAATGGGGGGGCGGGTGTCAATGTAAATAGTCCAGGTGGCCATTTGATTAATCATTCATCAGTCTATTGCCCCCAAGAGCCACAGGTACAGCCTAACACTCTGGAAACTATCCTCCAAACTCCATGACAATGACATTCTAATTTGCAGTCTGTCTTGGAACATGATGGAGCCAAGATGGCGCCCGTTAAAATGTTAAAGCTCAAACAGGATTTGCCTGGCCTGTACGTCTATGGCTGTCTGTGAACTCCAACAGCCCATCCCTACTCAACAGAACCAAGGCCACACAGACAGCTAATGGGACTCTAGGGTTCACTTTTTTTCTCACAATTCACACAAATCCATTCATTATGTTGACAGATGTCACCATAAACAACTTTAGATTGTATTAACTAGGGAACATTCCTATCAAGGCAAGAGAAGGGAAAACGTGATTTATTCTCATGGGGATTGTCTAACAAAATGCATATTTCAGACTGAGGTAAATGATAATACGTTACAGTATGATAGAGTATGTGATACATGTATTACAGTATGATGCAGTATTACAGTATGATAGAGTATATGATGCAGTATTACAGTATGGTGCAGTACATGATGCAGTATTACAGTATGATGCAGTATTACAGTATGATAGAGTATATGATACAGTATTACAGTATGATGCAGTATTACAGTATGATAGAGTATATGATACAGTATTACAGTATGATACAGTATATGATGCAGCATATGATGCAGTATTACAGTATGATGCAGTATTACAGTATGATAGAGTATATGATGCAGTATTACAGTATGATGCAGTATTACAGTATGATAGAGTATATGATGCAGTATTACAGTATGGTGCATTACATGATGCAGTGTTACAGTATGATGCAGTAGATGATGCAGTATTACAGTATGATAGAGTATATTATACAGTATTACAGTATAATGCAGTACATGATGCAGCATATGATGCAGTATTACAGTATGATGCAGTATATGATGCAGTATTACAGTTTGATGCAGTATTTGATGTCACATTACAAAATGATGCAGTATATCATTCAGTTTTACAGTATGATGCAGAATATGATGCAGTATTACAGTATGATGCAGTATATGATGCAGTATTACAGTATGATGCGGTAAATAATGCAGTATTACAGGATGATATAGTATATTATGCAGTATTACAGTATGATGCAGTGTTACAATATGATGCAGTATGTGATTCAGTATTACAGTATGATGCAGAATATGTCGCAGTATTACAGTATGATGCAGTATATAATGCAGTATTACAGTATGATAGATTATATTATGCAGTATTACAGTATGATGCAGAATATGAGGCAGTGTTACAGTATGATGCCGGATTACAGTATAATGCTGTAGATATGTGGAATTATTACCATACTAACAGACTCAGATCATTTCCAGATGTGTAAGTCCATTATGAGTTCAGGTCTATCTTTATTTAGTTATAATGATGGAAACTGTCATAAATCAGCATTGTAATTGGAATGTCTGACAAGCATCTTTCATTTTGAAATGGATGCATAGTCTATTTCAAAGCCAAATTCCTCTGGGATACAGATAATAGGGAAAAGGCCATTGTTAGAGCACATACTGTCATTTGGGTGGAAGGGAATGCATAGAAAGACACATCATTTATGTAGAAATACACATGTGATGTAATGAAAATAGAATGTGCTGTACAGGCATAATAGAATTCCCTGAGGCAAGGCTGTCACAATTGTAACATGCACATCGTTGCCATGTTCTCAAGATATTGTCACGTTGTAAATTGAAAGGTGACGAGCGCAGGAATACGTAACATAGGGTTTTATTTACTCTAGCCAATCAAAAGAGCGAAGTGTATAAACCTCTAAATAATACACGGAACGAGACCCGTAAAGAAAGTGCACAATGGGCCCAGCGTCGTCCGGGTCAGGGAGGGTTTGGCCGGTAGGGATATCCTTGTCTCATTGCGCACTAACGACTCCTGTGGCGGGCCGGGGGCAGTGCGCGCTAACCAGGGTTGGCAGGTGCACGGTGTTTCCTCCGACACATTGGTGCGACTGGCTTCCGGGTTGGATGTGCGCTGTGTTAAGAAGCAGTGCGGCTTGGGTTGGGTTGTGTATCGGAGGACGTATGACTTTCAACCTTCGTATCTACCGAGCCCGTACGGAAGTTGTAGTGATGAGACAAGATAGTAGCTACTAAACAATTGGATACCACGAAATTGGGGAGAAAAGGGGGTAAAATAAAAAAAGAAGAAGAAGAAGAATTTTTAAAAGTGCACAATAACACATAGCATGGAAGCCGATACAGCAGAACAGGTGCTCACACGACCAACGGACATGGTAACAATAACCTACAAGGAACAGGGAACAGAGGGCACATGCATAAATGACTAATCAGGGGGAATGGGAACCAGGTGTGCATGAGACAAGACAGTCCGGGGTTGGTGGTAATGAATCCAGTTCAGTGACACATAGAAGGCCAGTCACTAAAATCTTTTCACTGAAGAGTAACATGATATCCTTTCAACCTGATATAATTAAATATGTTTTTTAAACCCCATATTTGTAGCCATACTAAAAACGTTTCTCTCACCAAACTCATTAGGGGTATGCAAGGTAACATCAATTCCGTTTGGTCTGGATTATTTTTTTAAATCACTATTCCACTTTTTTAGTCTGGGAACAGGGAACATTGGCGATATACTGCTATTCAATACCTAGGTGTCAGATCGTGATCTTGTTCCCATTTTTTTCCCCAAGTTTAATTTTCAGTTTCTTGTTGGAAAAGTCTTTCCAGTGGGCACAGACGTCAATTCAATGTTTATTCCACATTGGTTCAACGTCATTTCATTGAAACGACGTGGAGACAACTTTTATTCAACCAGTGTGTGTCTAGTGGGTTGATGATGCTGTAGATTGCGCTTATAATGAGGATGATGCTCATCTTTATAGCAGTAAGTGAATTCCCCCAGCAATTATTTCAATTTAGTAATGTATTCCGTTTCTCCCGTACCCATGAGTCATTCTGAAGCGCCGTGACACACTGCAATGGGAGAAGAATTACATGTTACTACAGCTGAAGGTGCAGGGCTACTGACAAATCCGGAACACTACACAGAGCTATTCTGCTTGGAACCTGCATATTCTGCAAAATGCTCATCATTAAGCTAAGAGGTATGTGTGTGTGTGTGTGTGTGTGTATGTGTGTGTGTGTGTGTGTGTGCGTGCGTGCGTGCGTGTGTGTGTGTGTGTGAGACACTGAAAGGCCATGCAAATGTATTCAAATTATTCTTGCAGAGTGGCTCCCACTTATAATTTATCCTCTAAGGAGGTGTTGCAGCATTTACAAAATCAGTCAAGAAAAACTTGTTTTTTCCCTGGTCTGTTTTCCTAAGCAGGACACACACAGGCACACACACACACTTGCATGCACTCACAACCACCCACCCACTCAGCCACCCACACGTAAACACACACATACATACATACACATGCACGCAGGGAAGCAGGCAGACACTCTTCAAATAGGTCAGAGATAGTTAGAATGGCCGTGCAATAACTCTTTCTCAGTTCAAAACCTTTGGAAAAAATAGGGTAAACTTCTCTCGCACCTTAATGTCATGGCTCAGAAGGAGAGAAAAAGACTGAGGCGAACCATGATTGATATTGCTCTGCAAATGGAAATGTGCTCTTTCAGAGTGAGTGTGCTTCCAGCGGCTCAGGAAATTACTTTTGTTGTTGTTGTTGTTGTTGTTTGGAACTACTTAGTGCCCCCCCCCAGTCTTCCACTGTAAAAACACAGTTCCATGGAACAGAGGACAGTTTTACAACAGCGGGTACCGGGTTCTGGAAGAACATTGAAACAGACCAGGCCCCTCGGCTGCTTCACACAGACAGACAGAGGCAGTAGGTCATTTTTGTTCTGTTAGACAAAGCCTTCGCCTTGGACTGCAAACCTATTTTTTTCTCTTCCAATTTCATTTCCTCCCAGTGACCATGTGCTGATGTTCTACAGAGATGGTTCTGTGTTTTGTCAAATATGGAGAGGCAGCATAGACTAGCCATTACATCCCAGACCCCTTTTAAATAAAGGTTAAGTCAAATAAAATAACTACTTTGCCTGTCTGCACATAAACTGACCTGCATGGAGAGAGGTACTCTAATCTAAGCAGGTCCGGTATTTCTAAGGAGATACTTCTCACATTATTCAGCACGTGTAAGTAATGCATGTCAGAGGGGTAGACCTGTTATGTACCTAGCTAACAACCCAACAACTCGAACCTAGGCCACCAGCACCAATGACGAACGCCATAAACACTGTCCCAATAAGGGATTTCTCTAGGGCATTGCTTATCGGGCCAGTATAGTTAGGCCCTGTCCAGGATAAACTATTAACCCTCCTCCCTAGGCATTCGTGTAGATCTGAGATAGCTGGATAGGCGTAAGCAATAAGGTGAATGCACTTTGAAGTAAATCTCAGCTCTGTTAAAGGTACACTCAAGAAAAACTTTTACTGATTATAGTGATTCAGGAGTGTCATTATTAAAACAGGTTAATATGTTAATATGCCAATGAATATTCGGAGAACGTGGCAAGCCTGTTCTGTGTATGACTGATGTGACGTTGATGGAATGTCCTCCGAAACCTCAGAAAACTGGACGCAGGAATGTTCCTGCAACGTCCTCCCAAAAAATGTGTCTGGAACATTAATGTTGTGACCACATTCTAGATAACCACATTCTAGATAAGTTCTTCTTGACATTAACGGAACGTTCTCCGAACTTTAACACCAAAACATGCGGAAAAGTTTATCCGAAGGTTTTCGCTAAAATAGATTGAATATTCCCCTAACTAAAGGAAAACTGGACACTACGTGTAACAGTGTAACGTTACGTGTAACATTACGGGTAACAGTACAGAAACGTTCTCTCTACCTAGATTTGTTAGCTGGGTAGCTGTGATATTTGAAGGGCCTTGCTATATGAAACATGACATTTTACAGAACAAAACATCCCACAGAGTTTACATACATGTAAACATAAGAAGCATATCAATAATTGTATGAGTTCTTTATTAAACATATTATAAACTGGGTGGTTCTAGTCCTGAATGCTGATTGGCTGAAAGCCATGGTAAATCAAATCAAATCAAATCAAATCAAATTTTATTTGTCACATACACATGGTTAGCAGATGTTAATGCGAGTGTAGTGAAATGCTTGTGCTTCTAGTTCCGACAATGCAGTAATAACAAGTAATCTAACTAACAATTCCAAAACTACTGTCTTGTACACAGTGTAAGGGGATAAAGAATATGTACATAAGGATATATGAATGAGTGATGGTACAGAGCAGCATAGGCAAGATACAGTAGATGGTATCGGGTACAGTATGTACAAATGAGATGAGTATGTAAACAAAGTGGCATAGTATAGTATAAAGTGGCTAGTGATACATGTATTACATAAGGATACCGTCGATGATATAGAGTACAGTATATACGTATGCATATGAGATGAATAATGTAGGGTAAGTAACATTTATATAAGGTAGCATTGTTTAAAGTGGCTAGTGATATATTTACATCATTTCCCATCAATTCCCATTATTAAAGTGGCTGGAGTTGAGTCAGTGTCAGTGTGTTGGCAGCAGCCACTCAGTGTTAGTGGTGGCTGTTTAACAGTCTGATGGCCTTGAGATAGAAGCTGTTTTTCAGTCTCTCGGTCCCAGCTTTGATGCACCTGTACTGACCTCGCCTTCTGGATGATAGCGGGGTGAACAGGCAGTGGCTCGGGTGGTTGATGTCCTTGATGATCTTTATGGCCTTCCTGTGACATCGGGTGGTGTAGGTGTCCTGGAGGGCAGGTAGTTTGCCCCCGGTGATGCGTTGTGCAGACCTCACTACCCTCTGGAGAGCCTTACGGTTGAGGGCGGTGCAGTTGCCATACCAGGCGGTGATACAGCCCGCCAGGATGCTCTCGATTGTGCATCTGTAGAAGTTTGTGAGTGCTTTTGGTGACAAGCCGAATTTCTTCAGCCTCCTGAGGTTGAAGAGGCGCTGCTGCGCCTTCTTCACGATGCTGTCTGTGTGAGTGGACCAATTCAGTTTGTCTGTGATGTGTATGCCGAGGAACTTAAAACTTGCTACCCTCTCCACTACTGTTCCATCGATGTGGATAGGGGGGTGTTCCCTCTGCTGTTTCCTGAAGTCCACAATCATCTCCTTAGTTTTGTTGACGTTGAGTGTGAGGTTGTTTTCCTGACACCACACTCCGAGGGCCCTCACCTCCTCCCTGTAGGCCGTCTCATCGTTGTTGGTAATCAAGCCTACCACTGTTGTGTCGTCCGCAAACTTGATGATTGAGTTGGAGGCGTGCGTGGCCACGCAGTCGTGGGTGAACAGGGAGTACAGGAGAGGGCTCAGAACGCAACCTTGTGGGGCCCCAGTGTTGAGGATCAGCGGGGAGGAGATGTTGTTGCCTACCCTCACCACCTGGGGGCGGCCCGTCAGGAAGTCCAGTACCCAGTTGCACAGGGCGGGGTCGAGACCCAGGGTCTCGAGCTTGATGACGACGAGCTTGATGACGACGATCAGACCGTATACCACAGGGTATAACAAAACATTTAGTTGTACCGTTGTAATTACATTGGTAACCAGTTTATAATAGCAATAAGGCACCTCAGGGTTTGGTGGTATATACCACGGCTAAGGGCTGTATTCAGGCAACCCATGTTGCGTCGTGCATAAGAATAAGAATCAAATCAAACTTTGTCACATGCGCCGAAGTGTAGACCTTACCGTGAAAAGCTTACTTACAAGCCCTTAACCAACAGTGCAGTTCAAGAAGAGTTAAGAAATATTTAACAAATAAACTAAAGTAAAAAATAAAAAATAATAAAAAGTAACACAATAACATAACAATAACGAGGCTATATACAGGGGGTACCAGTACCGAGTCAGTGTCCGGGGGTACAGGTTATGTCATTTGTACATGTAGGTAGGGGTGAAGTGACTATGCATAGATAATAATCAGTGAGTAGCAGCAGTGTACAAAACAAATGGAGGGGGGTCAATGTAATAGTCCGGTGGCCATTTGATTAATTGTTCACCAGTCTTATGGCTTGGGGGTAGACGCTGTTAAGGAGCCTTTTGGTTCTAGACTTGGCACTCCGGTACCACTTGCCGTGTGGTATCAGAGAAAACAGTCTATGACTTGGGTGACTGGAGTCTCTGACAATTTTATGGGCTTTCCTCTGACACCGCCTATTATATAGGTCCTGGATTCCAGGAAGCTTGGCCCCAGTGATGTTCTGGGCCATACGCACTACCCTCCGTAGCGCCTTACGGTCAGATGTCGAGCAGTTGCCATACCAGGCAGTGATGTAACCCGTCAGGATGCTCTCGATGGTGCAGCTGTAAAACGTTTTGAGGATCTGGGGACCCATGCCAAATCTTTTCAGTCTTCTGAGGGGGAAAAGGTTTTGTCATGCCATCTTCACAACTTTCTTGGTGTGTTGGGACAATGATATGGACACCAAGGAACTTGAAACTCTCGTCCCGCTCCACTACAGCCCCGTTGATGTTAGTGGGGGCCTGTTCGGCCCACCTTTTCCTGTAGTCCACGATCAGCTCATTTGTCTTGCTCACATTGAGGGAGAGGTTGTTGTCCTGGCACCACACCGCCAGTTCTCAGACCTCCTCCCTATAGGCTGTCTCTTTGTTGTCAGGCCTACCACTGTTGTGTCATCAGCAAACTTAATGATGGTGTTGGAGTTGTTTGGCCACGCAGTCGTGGGTGAACAAGGAGTACAGGAGGGGACTAATTACACACACCTGAGGGGCCCCAGTGTTGAAGATCAGCTTGGCAGACGTGTTGTTGCCTCCCCTTACCACCTGGGCCTAGCCAGTCAGGAAGTCCAGGATCCAGTTACAGAGTGAGATTTAGTCCCAGGGTCCTTAGCTTAGTGATGAGCTTCGTAGGCACTATGGTGTTGAACGCTGAGCTGTAGTCAATGAACAGCATTCTCACATAGGTGTTCCTTTGTCCAGGTGGGAAAGGGCAGTGTGGAGTGCGATTGAGATTGCATCATCTGTGGATCTGTTGGTGCAGTATGCTAATTGGAGTGGGTCTAGGGTATCCGGGAGGATGCTGTTGACATGAGCCATGACCAGCCTTTCAAAGGTCTTCATGGCTACCGACGTGAGTGCTGTGGGGCAGTAATAATTTAGGCAGGTTCCCTTTGCTTCCTTGGGCACAGCGACTATGGTGGTCTGCTAGAAACATGTTGGTATTACAGACTCAGTCAGGGAGAGGTTGAAAATGTCAGTGAAGACACTTGCCAGTTGGTCCACGCATGCTTTGAGTACATGTCCTTGTAATCCATTTGGTTTTGTGAATGTTGACCTGTTTAAAGGTCTTGCTCACATCGGCTACCGAGAGCGTTATCACACAGTCATCCAGAACAGCTGGTGCTCTCGTGCATGCTTCCGTGTTGCTTGCCTCGAAGCAATCATAAAAGTAATTTAGCTCGTCTGGAAGGCTCGGGTCATTGGGCAGCTCGAGTCTGGGTTTTGCTTTGTAGTCCATGATTGTTTTTAAGCCCTGCCGCATCTGAGGAGCGTCAGAGCCGGTGTAGTAGGATTCAATCTTAATCCTGCATTGACACTTTGCTTGTTTGATGGTTCATCTGAGGGCATAGCGTAATTTCTTATAAGCGTTCGGAATAGTGTTCCGCTCCTCGAAAGGGGCAGGTCTTGCCTTTAGCTCGATGTGGATGTTGCCTGTAACCCATGGCTTCTGGTTGGGATATGTACGTATGGTCACTGTGAGGACGACTTCGTCAATGCACTTATTGATGAAGCCGATAACTGAGGTGGTATACTCCTCAATGCCATTGGATGAATCCCGGAACATATTCCAGTCAGTGCTAGCAAAACAGTCCTGTTGCATTCGCGTCATCTGACCACTTCCATATTGAGTGAGTCACGGGTACTTCCTGCTTTAGTTTTTGCTTGTACGCAGAAACAAGGAGGAAAGAATTATGGTCAGATTTGCCAAATGGAGGGGAGCTTTGTATGCATCTTTGTGTGTGGAGTAAAGGTGGTCTAGAGTTTTTTTTTCCTCTGGTTGCACATGTAAAAATTTGGTATAACTGATTTAAGTTTCCCGCATTAAAGTCCCCGGCCACTAGGAGCGCCACTTCTGGGTGAACATTTTCTTGTTTGCTTATGGCCTTATAGAGTTGGTTGAGAGCGGTCTTAGTGCCAGCATCAACTGTGGTGGTAAATAGACGGCTACGAATAATATAAATGAGAAATCTCTTGATAGATAGTGTGATCTACAGCTTATCATAAGGTACTCTACTTCAGGCGAGCAATACCTCGAGATTTCTTTAATGTTAGAACAGCCCATAGCTGTGATATATTGGCCATATATCACACCTCCCCGGGCCTTATTGCTTAAATAGTATTTTCTAGACAATACATTTTGTCTGATTATGATAAAGACAACTTAAAAACATCTTTACAGTAAAGTGTGTCAGTGTTTTTACACTGAGGTATATTTGAGTCGCCATTTAGAACAAGAGAATCTAGGCCATCTTTACCAACTATGTGTCACAGCCGTAAAGTAAAGCCCCTCGATGTTTCAGACACATGTTTATGTGTGTGTGTGTGTGTGTGTGATAGAGAGTGATCGAGTGAGCGTGAGAGTGAGAGAGACAGAGACAGAGAGAGAGAGAGAGAAAGAGAGAGAGAGAGAAAGAGGGGGGGGGTGTATAAACTGTTTATGCATTAGATTGTGCTAACCCATGCTACTGCCCATCGTGGTTAAGAAGTAGGATTGTTTTGACTTGACAGCAGTGTGTGTGGTGCACTGCAGTCAGCATGGCTTTCATGATGGGAATGTACTGCGTGTGGAAAGTTTTACCCCAGTGCGGATATCTCTCAGAGTACAACTGAAGGCCACATTTACAACAGTGTGAGTGCTATTTAAGCTAGAGCAGGGAATTATATGGTGGAGAGGGCTGTGTTGTTTGACTTAGAGGCTGTGCCAGCACAGTCCAACTTCTCCTTGTTTATGTTCGTTTATTTAACCTTTATTTAACTATGCAAGTCAGTTAAGAACACATTCTTATTTACAATGACGGCCTACCCCGGGCCAAACCTGGACGATGCTGGGCCAATTGTGCGCCGCCCTATGGGACTCCCAATCACGGCCAGTTGTGACACAACCTTGTCTGCTGAGTGATTACACAAGGACACAGCGTCCCTGTGGAGGACATACACACACAAGAATGAACACACACAAGTGTGCACGCCCACACACACACACCTATACATGCACACACACACAGCTATACACCCACACACACACACACACACACACCTATACATGCACAAACACACATATAAACTTCCGCCACTACTGCAACCAGCCTCCAGGCTTTCAAGTATGCTTTAATGGTCCATCCAGCTGAGTAAAGAATCTTTAAAGCATCAACCCACAACGATGTAAGCTTGTGCTCTGTTTGCTAGAAAGACTGAAACCTGACATGTCCAGTCTTGACCAGCTCAGGTTGAAACCCACTGTGGGAACATCTGGAAGAAAGCCTGTGGCTGACCCCTGTGTGTGTGTGTGTGTGTGTGTGTGTGTGTGTGTGTGTGTGTGTGTGTTTAACTATTCTTGTGGGGACCAGCACATGAAGAGTAAACGACCAAAAATGTCACCACCTGGGAAGATTTTGTTAGTCCACACAAGGTCAAATGCTATTTCTAGGTGGTTTAGGGTTAAGGTTATAATTAGTGTTTAGGGTTAGGAGCTAGGGTTAGTTTTAGGGTTAGGGTCAGGAGCTAAGGTTTCGGGTTAGGGTTCAGGTTCAGGTTTTTGGATTAAGGTTAGGGTAACGGTAAGAGTACGGGTTAGGGTTAGGGTTAGTGTGTGTGGGTGCATATGCATCCATGCTGATAGACTAGAAGCCTTAAGAGGCTTAATGTACTGCACTGTCCAGATTCTCTAGTAGGAAGCCAGGGAGCTCCCATATGCCTGAGGGCAGGTCCTGTGTCCTCAGGGGGAAAAGAGAAACCATCTGTTGGGTAAGATAACACCACAGTATCAGCAGGGTCCCACCAGACACACAGGATCTAGAGTGTCTGGGGCAAGGCAATGGATAGTCCATTACTATTTGTCAAATAGGGGGGGGGGGGTTAATGGAGTATGTTTCAGTGATTGAGGGATTGTGACTTGGCGGTCCGTACTCATGAAGCGACTCAGAGTAACAGTGCTACGCTGTGAAGCTTTATGACTACAGACCAGCAACTTTGAATACGAAAAAAAACTAGAAGATAACCAGCGGTCGATTCACACTCTGCATTCCCTCAAAGTAAAATGCGTCCTTGTAGGTGATATTGATTGATGTTCCCTTGTATTAGCACTCACCAAAACCCAATCACACACTTGTGCCCCATCTGAGGCAAGTCAAGTTCATTGGAGTGTACGGAAGGAGCCGTAGCTCGTGTTGTATGTTAAATAGTCCCATGTATTCATGAGAACAATCAAACATGAAAATGTGAATCTATTTGAATGACAATTATGCCTAAATTATGTTCAGCTGACTTCTGGAGCACCTAAGAATTACTTAACTCACAAATGTGAAAAATATCTGCCATGCTGGATATGCAAAAAAATATTATTGCCATTTATTACCCTTGAGGTAAGCCCATATCTACTTTTCTGTCAAATACGCAAACAGACCACAACAAATATAGCATGGAAAATATAGTTCATGTAGAATTTAGAGAGAGAGACTAGGAGGGGTGCGATGTTGCTGAACAAAGGCAATTCAAGTCTTGCCGAAGTCTACCCGCACGCGCTCACAATGTAGGAAGCGCTCCCTGAAAACAGAAGACTACTACCACACACACTGCTTACCAGTGACTGATATTATTTGCTTCCATCTTCGGAGTGTTGATGGTAATCTGATTAATTGGGGGGATTTGGGTTTTGAGCATGGAGGGCTGCTATCCCCCAGAAAGTGAAAGGATGGAAGCGTGGCTTGATGACCATTTGGAGTTCGCTCATTCCTACGTTGTCAGGAAGGCTACAAGGTAAGCGCGGGGAGAGACTGAAGTCGTAAAAGTGATTCATTGTATTTACGAAACAGGGATAGCTCTGTTTACGACACATCATCGCCGTGCATTCTATTTTAAGCCATTTGCGCGATAATGAATGTGTCCCGTGCATTGAAAGGCACTGGCAGCCTATTTTACCTGCGTGGGTTGTTTGTTTCAACGTAAAATAACATGCTAGCCTACTGTACAAGGTTGGAGAGTTTAACTGCGATATGACACGCTATATTGTAGCCTTTTATGGTATTACGCGCAATGTCCAGCTGTATCCAGCGTCTCTCCACAGCAATTTATTGACATTTATTAATGCGCCGCACAATCGTCTTTACAATCAGTAACCATTCACCAAAATAGCAAGATAATTCAGAGCAGAAGTTAAACCATTAACCTTTATTGGGGTGATTCCTTTCCATTGTGTTCCAAACGCGCACCGTGAATGAAAAGTTATCCAAAATGCTTTTTGTTATTGGGTCGTTCCACCTCAAAAAGCACAACCCATCGAGCATAGACGTCAATTCAACATCTATTCCACGTTCAATGTAATTTAATTGAAATTATGTGGAAACAACGTTGATTCAGCCAGTGTGTGCCTAGTGGGAAGAATGACAATTTTCGACACCCATCATCTCAGATTGTTCTGAAACCGTTTCGGTAGTTAGTAAGAGATATGATTAGCATTCCTGAAACATTATTATGTTGAAATATTATTTGATCTCTGATAAATTAAGCTAATTGAAAAGCTAAGCACCTAAACTGGCCATGTTAATTTATAGGATTCAGATAATATTCAATAAATATAGTAACCAACATCTGATTTGGACCAAACTTCTTCCTTCCAATGAGTAAGACATGAAGGAATATTTGTGTTGTTGTCAGATGCCACCCATCCCATGCCAATCCTCCTCAACAACCACCGTACTGTATCAGTTATTTATGGTTGACAAGTTATATGAAGCTTCGGCTTGGATTATTGCTTCGCCATACCATGTAATGTAATCCCTGTGAATCTGTCGATTTGTTTTCATCCCCTGTTCTCTTGGATTATTGCTTCGCCATACCATATAATGTAATCCCTGTGAATCTGTCGATTTGTTTTCATCCCCTGTTCAGTGAAATGAATCCTTGAAATCGCTTGCATTATTTACCGTAAAATATTTTGGAAGTACCTAGTTTTGACCACTAGATGCTGCTACTGCCACCACGCTCTTTTTTTTAATCCATTTTGCTGATCTCTTGTTTATTAAATATATCACAACATTTACTTTGCAACTTTGGTTAGAAAACCAGTAGATTTGGCTCATGAAAACAAATTGTGTCGTCATTCTCACAATTTCTCCATGAAAGCAATGCAGTTTGTCCTTCTCTTATCAACCTAATGTTTCAACCCAACTCTCCTTGAATAGTTCAAGTGGCAACTCTCTGTGGAGGGCTATCCCTATGGTGCAATTCTCATATGAAGACTTTTCCCAAAGACCCAAAACACTGATGGAGAAATGAACTAGGGATTAAAATGTTTTGACAACACTAAAATAATTCAATACCATCGCAAAACACTATATAATATATGTTTGGGACTTTTACCTTTATTTAACTAGGCAAGAACAAATTCTTATTTTCAATGACGGTCTAGAAACAGTGGGTTAACCTCCTTGTTCAGGGGCAGAATGACAGATTTTTACTTTGTCAGCTCGGGGATTCAATCTTGCAACCTTTTGGTTACTAGTCCAACACTCTAACCACTAGGCTACCTGTCACACCATTGAAGAGCATTAGAGACCATAACATTGAAACCATTAATTCTGCTGTAGCCTAATGGTTTGCTTGTTCACCAGGAATGGTCTAATAGTTTTATTATAATAATAATAAAAAAATAAACCACACAATTATTTTATTTTTTTCTTCTCCCCACTTTCGATCTTGTCTCATCGCCTCAACTCTCCAACGGGCTCGGGAGGCGAAGGTCGAGTCATGTGTCCTCCAAAACATGACCCGCTTCTTAATTAACACCCGCCCGCTTAACCCGGAAGCCAGCCGAACCAATGTGTCGGAGGAAACACTGTTCACCCGACAACCAAGGTCAGCCTGCAGGCGCCCGGCCGGCCACAAGGAGTCGCTAGAGCACGATGAGCCAAGTACATTTCTCCCAAATAATTTATTTTTTTATTTTTTATTTTACCTTTATTTAACCAGGTAGGCAAGTTGAGAACAAGTTCTCATTTACAATTGCGACCTGGCCAAGATAAAGCAAAGCAGTTTGACAGATACAACAACACAGAGTTACACATGGAGTAAAACAAACATACAGTCAATAATAAAGTATAAACAAGTCTATATACAATGTGAGCAAATGAGGTGAGAAGGGAGGTAAAGGCAAAAAAGGCCTTGGTGGCAAGGTAAATACAATATAGCAAGTAAAACACTGGAATGGTAGTTTTGCAATGGAAGAATGTGCAAAGTAGAAAAAAAAAAAAATAAAAAAAAATAAATAAAAATAAAAAAATAATGGGGTGCAAAGGAGCAAAATAAATAAATAAATTAAATACAGTTGGGAAAGAGGTAGTTGATAGGGCTAAATTATAGGTGGGCTATGTACAGGTGCAGTAATCTGTGAGCTGCTCTGACAGTTGGTGCTTAAAGCTAGTGAGGGAGATAAGTGTTTCCAGTTTCAGAGATTTTTGTAGTTCGTTCCAGTCATTGGCAGCAGAGAACTGGAAAGAGAGACGGCCAAAGAAAGAATTGAATAATGTTTCAGGAATGCCAATCTTGCCTATTTCTAACTATAGAAACGATCTCAGAACAGTCTGAGATAGAGGGTGACATGGAACAAATCTATTTTCAGAGTTTTGGAATAGATACTATTGAAATTATTCATTGTTTTGTCTTTATTATAATATAAAGGGTTTATTACATGTTTTGAAATATTGCAGTGCCTCGTGTTACTGTAATTTACTCAGATTACGAAACCTAGAAGGACAATTTGTTGACAAAATATATATATATATATATATGTTTATTAATTTATGAAATTATGAAAAATATTAATAACATAATTTCATAAATTAATAAACACACCTTGTTTTTAAATGGCAAACATCCGGTGTTTCTATGTCAAACTGTTTTGTTATATTTCAGTCTTCTGTGATGTATATAAAGTGTAATATTAGGATGCAAACTCAAAATTTAATACATTTCAACTCTTTATCTGACATGGTACAGGTGTCTTCTTGTGTGTGAGGGTTTTATACTTTTGTTTCAAAGTAGATTTGTTTCAGACAACCAATAAATACTGTGTGAGCCTGATTTAGCCCACTGCAGTAAAATGTTACTGAGGTGCTGACCTGTTGCACCCTCGACAACCACTGTGTTATTATTATTATTATTATTTGACCCTGCTGGTCATCTATGAACATTTGAACATCTTGGCCATGTTCTTTATAATCTCCACCCGGCACAGCCAGAAGAGGACTGGCCACCCCTCAGAGCCTGGTTCCTCTCTACCCGGTACAGCCAGAAGAGGACTGGCCACCCCTCATAGCCTGGTTCCTCTCTACCCGGCACAGCCAGAAGAGGACTGGCCACCCCTTATAGCCTGGTTCCTCTCTAGGTTTCTTCCTAGGTTCGGGCCTTTCTAGGGAGTTTTTCTTAGCCACCGTGCTTCTACACCTGCATTGTTTGGGGTTTTAGGCTGGGTTTCTGTACAGCACTTTGTGACATCAGCTGATGTAAGAAGGGCTTTATAAATACATTTGATTGATTGATTGATTGATTAATGACATAAAGTCAGTAATCAGTCATTATTTACAATATTTTATCTCACAGGAGCACACTATAAATTCCTGGGTAAGATTCAGGTAAATAGTCTAGTGGTTAAGAGCATTGGGCCAGTAACCAAACGGTTGCTGGTTCTAATCCCTGAGCCATAGTACGTCGATGTGCCCTTAATAAGCAAGGCACTTAACCCTAATTGGATAAGAGTGTCTGCTAAATTACTCAAATATAATGTCAGTAGCAAACCAGCAGCTTTACTGTCGTCTTGGATATATTCTGGGCATATAGTGAGGGAGGTACCTTGGAACCACAACTATCAGTCCTAGTTTATCATAGGGGAGTAGGTTATGACTTATAAAGGGCACAGGTAGGTGGAACCTTCATTGGAGAGGACGGGCTCAAAGTAATGGCTGGAACGGAATGAATGGAATGGCATGGAACACATCAAACACATGGTTTCCATGTGATTGATACCATTCTATTGACCACTGTTCCAGCCATTACTATGAGCCTTCATCCCCTCAGCAGCCTCCTGTGATTTAGGGCTACTTATTTGCATTCAAGTCTAGCCAGAATAAGTGTGCCTGTCATTGTTTATTTTACATTTAATTTGTATAATTTACATGTACCTTTCAGGCCCGTGAAAAGGTCAGACATATTTCTCAGACAAAAGAAAGTGGAGAGATGTATTATTTTGTGTATCCACAGTATTTTCCGCTTCCTAATTCCTAACCACACTATGTAAGAAAACATTATTTGATTGGCACTTCAAAAAATGAGAAGATCAGATGCTTAGGGCTGAAACTCAGATCTCTGACAGCTATTGATTTAGCAGTAAGGACACGTTAGGGCTGCTCTATATGGGATTGTCACTAGGGGGTCACATGCACACACACTCGCACACACACATAACACACACACACACACACACATTTTGCCATATCTTATGCAAAATGTGTGTGGCTAGACTTGAATGCAAATAATGCAAATAAGATAGCATTCCGCTCCCATTGGCTTGCCATTTCATAGGGTGGTTAGGGCTCAGTTTTATGTGCCTGGCAGGCAGCCTAATCTACAGGTACATTTTGTGGCAAACGCATTTGACAGCTACAGAGTTTTTTTTGAAGATTTCAGTAGGGCTGTTCAGGTGCAGTAGGTCTTTGACAAAAATAAACGTTTGGGATTTAAACCCGGGAACCTTGTGGTTAACACCTTGTGTTTTTGAATGCTGGCACTGTGCAGTCATGTTCTACTAATACTGCTCAACATAATTCATTTGTGAGTTACTGTATGAGAAAGAATGTGTGTGTGTGTGTGTATGTGTGTGTTTGGGTGTGTGTGTGTGTGTTTGGGTGTGTTTGGGTGTGTGTGGGAGTGTTTGGGTGTGTTTGGGTGTGTTTGTGTGTGTGTGTGTGTGTGTTTGGGTGTGTTTGGGTGTGTGTTTGGGTGTGTGTGTGTGTGTTTGGGTGTGTTTGGGTGTGTGTTTGGGTGTGTTTGGGAGTGTGTTTGGGTGTATTTCAGAATCCTACAGTAAAAAACAAAATGGATGTCCAATAATGACTTACAATGTCCTGTTAATGTTGGTTAATGTCCTGTTAATGTTGGTTAATGTCTTGTTAATGTTGGTTAATGTCCTGTTAATGTTGGTTAATGTCCTGTTAATGTTGGTTAATGTCTTGTTAATGTTGGTTAATGTCCTGTTAATGTTGGTTAATGTCCTGTTAATGTTGGTTAATGTTGGTTAATGTATTGTTAATGTTGGTTAATGTCCTGTTAATGTTGGTTAATGTCCTGTTAATGTTGGTTAATGTCATGTTAATGTTGGTTAATGTCTTGTTAATGTTGATTAAGGTCCTATTAATGTTGGTTAATGTCCTGTTAATGTTGGTTAATGTCCTGTTAATGTTGGTTAATGTCCTGTTAATGTTGGTTAATGTCCTGTTAATGTTGGTTAATGTCTTGTTAATGTTGATTAATGTCCTGTTAATGTTGGTTAATGTCCTGTTAATGTTGGTTAATGTCCTGTTAATGTTGGTTAATGTCTTGTTAATGTTGGTTAATGTCCTGTTAATGTCCTGTTAATGTCATGTTAATGTTGGTTAATGTCTTGTTAATGTTGGTTAATGTCTTGTTAATGTTGGTTAATGTTGGTTAATGTTGGTTAATGTCCTGTTAATGTTGGTTAATGTCCTGTTAATGTTGGTTAATGTCCTGTTAATGTTGGTTAATGTCCTGTTAATGTCCTGTTAATGTCATGTTAATGTTGGTTAATGTCTTGTTAATGTTGGTTAATGTCTTGTTAATGTTGGTTAATGTTGGTTAATGTTGGTTAATGTCCTGTTAATGTTGGTTAATGTCCTGTTAATGTTGGTTAATGTCCTGTTAATGTTGGTTAATGTCCTGTTAATGTCCTGTTAATGTCGGTTAATGTCTTGTTAATGTTGGTTAATGTCTTGTAAATGTTGGTTAATGTCCTGTTAATGTTGGTTAATGTCCTGTTAATGTTGGTTAATGTCTTGTTAATGTTGGTCAATGTCTTGTTAATGTTGATTAATGTCCTGTAAATGTTGGTTAATGTCCTGTAAATGTTGTGTTAATGTCTTGTTAATGATTTATGACTTGTTGTGTTAATATTGTGTTAATGTAGTGTTCATGTTGTGTTCATGTTGTGTTCATGTTGTGCTAATGTTGTGTTAATATCGTGTTAATGTTGTGCTAATGTTGTGTTAATGTTGTGTTAATGTCATATAATAATCTAATCAAATAGACCAATTCCTCAGAGACTGTAAATGTACTAAATGGTCTTGTTGTACAATGTGTATTACTGTTTTTAATGTCTTAAAATGGCCCTTTAACCTCCTTTGTGTTGTGTATTTGCAGGGAGATGGTGAATGCATGGTTTGCTGAGCGAGTCCATTCCATCCAGCCCTCCTCTTCCTCCTCCTCGTCATCCTCCAAAGAAACCCTTCTACCCCAGAGACCCACCCAGCCCTCAGACAGCCCCTGCTTAGCCTCCTCCCTGCCCCCTTCCCTGGGCCTGAACGACAGGCGTTCCCCCTCCCCCTCCCCAGCCCCGCCCCCCAGCCCCGCTCCCAGCACCCCCACCCGCAAGATCTCTGCATCTGAGTTTGACAGGCCGCTGAGGCCCATCGTGGTCAAGGACGCGGAAGGCTCACTAACCTTCCTCTGCGACACCGAACCTGACCGAGGCGACATCCGGACACCCTTCAGAACTCAGCAGGGAGGGGTCGGGGTTGGTATCCCCACAGGGATGATGGGCGAGGTTGGCAGTGCCCGGGGGTTGGACCGCTGTGCCAGGCTGTTGGAGCTGGTGAGGGATGTGTCGAGTCACCTGGATGTGACGGCGCTGTGCCACAAGATCTTCCTGCACATCAACGAGCTGATCGCCGCGGACCGCTACTCCCTCTTCCTGGTAGGTAGTGACACCATGGACTACAATACCCACAGTGCTCTGTTTGTAGCAGGGCCACTGGGATGAGAGGAAGAAGGATTGAACAGTGGCTAGTGTATGTCATGAAACAAACCTAGGATGAAATGAGGAAGGATTAGAAAGGCGAAGTGATCATAAATCTCAAAGTATTTATGATCAGTACTCTCAAGGTACTGATGCACCGATACGACATTTTTGGCCGATACCGATATCCGATATTTGCCTTTCTCCCCCCAAAAACGATAACGATAAGCGATATTTACAATTTTAGCGGCCTTTTAAGCATTCTAGTACAGTTAAATAGTTAACACACACACATGGACGCAGCGGTCTAAGGCACTGCATCTCAGTGCATCTCATTTGGTTTGGTCAGGGTGTGAGTTGGGGTGGGTATTCTATGTTCTATTATTTGTATTTCTATGTTTGGCCGGGTAGGGTTCTCAATCAGGGACAGCTGTCTATCGTTGTCTCTGATTGGGAACCATACTTAGGTAGCCATTTTCCCCACCTGTGTTTGTGGGAAGTTGACTAGGCCGACTAGGCCGTCATTGTAAATAAGAACTTGTTGACTTGCCTAGTTAAATAAAGGTTACACACACACCATACTGACCAAAAAGTTATTTTGTTGGCATTTACGTACTTTACTGTTCAAAAGTTTGGGGTCACTTAGAAATGTCCTTGTTTTTTAAAGAAAAGCAAATTTTTTGTCAATTAAAATAACATCAAATTGATCAGAAATACAGTGTATAAATAGTTAATATTGTAAATGACTATTGTAGCTGGAAACGGCAATGGCACGTTGTGTTAGCTAATCAAAGTTTATCATTTTAAGCTTCTCCAGTTTCAACTGTTCTACCTGCGGCTATGGAACCTTGACCTGTTCACTGGACGTGCTACATTGTCCCAGGCCTACATTGTCCCAGGCCTGCTGTTTTGGACTCTCTCTCTACCGCACCTGCTGTCTCTAACTCTGAATGATCGGCTATGAAAAGCTAACTGACATTTACTCCTGAGGTGCTGACGTGTTGCACCCTCTACAACCACTGTGATTATTATTGTCTGACCCAGCTGGTCATCTATGAACATCTTGGCCATGTTCTGTTATATTCTCCACCCGATACAGCCAGAAGAGGACTGACCACCCCTCAGTGCCTGGTTCCTCTCTGGGTTTCTTCCTATGTTCCGGACTTTCTAGGGAGTTTTTCCTAGCCACCATGCTTCTAAATCTGCATTGCTTGCTGTTTGGGGATTTAGGCTGAGTTTCTGTACAACACTTTGACATCGGCTGATGTAAGAAGGGCTTTATAAATACATTTGATTGATTGAAAAAGCTAATTGATCATTAGAAAACCCTTTTGCAATTATGTTAGCACAGCTGAAAACTGTTGTTCTGATTAAAGAACCAATAAAACTGGCCTTCTTTAGACTAGTCGAGTATCTGGAGCATCAGCATTTGTGGGTTTGATTACAGGCTCAAAATGGCCAGAAACAAAGACCTTTCTTCTGAAACTCGTCAGTCTATTCTTGTTCTGAGAAATGAAGGCTATTCCATGCGAGAAATTGCCAAGAAACTGAAGATCTTTTACAACGCTGTGTACTTCTCCCTTCACAGAACAGCGCAAACTGGCTCTAACATAATAATTGAATGTGTTCATACATTTTTTACATAGTTATTACACATTGATTTCACTATGACTCGTATTTCATATGTCACAACGATTAATCGATACGTATGCTATGATGCTGGTAAAGTTGTCTTGCGCATCTACAGTTCTGGTCATTAAAAAAAGCTAACTAGCTCATGTATGCAAACAAAGTTCTTCCCAAAAACATAGCAAAACGACATAATCTGTTTCAGTAGCTATAGTTAGCTAGCTAACTATATAGCTAGGTGTCATCATCTAAAATAACGCAAATTTATAAGACAGTTCTTATTTGATTAATGGTGGTCGGACTCATCTATGTGAAGCTAGCCACAATAAGGATTAACCACAATAGTTTACTTTGCGGTTAGCCTTCAAAATAAAAGTATGTCATTGATAGTGATGCAAATGAATACAAATCGTACAATTATGCCATAATTTAAAAGATCATGCTAAACGAGGTTGGAATGCTGTTATGTAAAATCAACAAAAGACACTAATTTGTTAATTTGCCAAAAATCTGTTGAAATCACGCTGAATGTATTATACTTTAGAATTACATTGGGGACATACTTATTTCACTGTACAGCCTTACCTATGGATTGTGGATCAATGACATGGGGTATCAGTCTACTCAGTGACACCAAGAGAACATTAGCGTTGTAGCTCTTATTGCGGGACTCTGAAACAACTGTGAATTGAGCCACAGTTATTGTCAACCGATGTGTATTGAACACTATTCCTGAGGAAAAACAATACTGCGTGGATGTTTTGGAGTCTGATATCTCTGAGGAGGACGTTGGGAAACAATATCTTGGGTATTGAGTAGACTGATTGCCCATTTCATTGATCCCCAATCCTTAGGTAAAGCTTTACAGTGCAGCGTGAATGTTAATACACACAATAGGCTGACTGGGGAGGTGATTTCACACAGTCACGGTCCCGCGATAAGAGCCACAACGCTAATGTTTGCATAAACACTTCACAGTTGTGTTCTGCGGGTGTCACCGGGTAGACTGATACCCCATTTCATTACTTCACATTCCAATCTTTTTTAACATGATCTAGTCTAAATATTGCACGATTCCACCAATTGCCACCTTCTGCATCACTTTCAAGGAAGTACTTTTATTTTAAAGACAAACCGCAAATTCCATTATTGTGCCTAATTCTTATAGTGGCTAGCTTCACAACACATAGCCCGGTCCGGTCAAGCCTCACTAGCTAGATGAAGCTAACTGGCTGCTTATAACGTTAGCATTGAGCAACAGGGTTAAGTAGCTGGCTAGCTATTTATTTTCATGAACTGAAGTTCAATTTCAATAGGAGAACAACAAGTGGATACCTAGCTAATAGTTACTCACAAGGATTCCTAAATTATTGCTAAGAAGAATGAAAATGACTGCAGTTTCTACTGGTCATTGTTTTCAGGCGGGTTGTATTGGTGTTAGCTAGGTACCAAGCTAAAGCTAGCTATAACTGTGTTATTTGACATGTCAAATTAATAGCTTATTTAATACGTCATATAGTGTTAATGTCAAATAGTGTAATTTGACGTGTATATTTTTTGACACGCAAAGACAAAAACAGCATTCCATAGTATGTCGTGAAGCTAATAGCAGTGACGCCATTACTGTGTGACTCCGGTAGGGCAACATCTGAAAAATAGCGCACTTGGTAGTGTGTCCCGGTGCTCGACCAGTAGCGAAAGCCTACATCACCCACGACAGAGAACGGTTGATTGTCAAGGGAAATTAGTTCCCTTATCATGGCGTTAATGTATTTTGCCTTTGAGTTGTCTCGCGGAAATGTTTAATCTTTCAAATGACTGCTTGACATGTTGAATGCTCGATCCACACAGCAGACATTGTGGGCTAGGTTAGGAATGCTGTGTTGCACGTGTAGCGCAAAATTTTACGTGGTGTCATTACGTCATGTACCTACGTTATATTAGGTATGCACGGTAGCTTTGACATCGGTTTTTAACATTGGGGTTAAACTAGACATGTTGACATTTTTTGCTAATAAAGGCCCATTCCGATATGTTCACCGATATATTGTGCGTCCTAATTTCAAGTATATGATGCTGAATGAAGCTGCTGGAAAAGTTGGCTCCAAAGTGGACTTCCTGGTTCTTTTTGTGACCTTTTAATCTCTGTCTAATCCGTATCTGTCTAATTCAACAACCATATCAGGTAGCAAATGGACAACAAATTGACTTATCATATCATACATCATATATTATCATATCGTAGTATACACTGTGGAGACAACTTTAAAAAAGCTGTTGCAGATACACTTCCTGTAGAGTCTGGATATGTATGACATCACTTCCTTACTGTTCCTTGTCGTGTGACCCCAGGTGGGCGAAGACAGCTCCAACAGGAAGTTCCTGGTGAGCAGGCTATTTGACGTTGCCGAGGGCTCCACCCTGGAGGAGGTGTCCAATAGCTGCATCCGTCTGGAGTGGAACAAGGGCATTGTGGGTCACGTGGCGGCCACGGGACAGCCCCTCAACATCAAGAATGCCTACGAGGTGAGACGCTTTTTATTTCTCTATGTTTGATGGCCTCCATCTCTTTTGTCCTTTGGAATGGTTCATTTCACAGTCCTATTACAGTTGGTACTTACAAAGGCGTTATGTGGAAAGAAGTTGCACTTATGAAATGTTATGAAATGTTCAACAGTTTTTTTGTGTGTTTTGATGAGTCATAAAGAAACCCACAGGAAGTCATTACAGTAGGTAATTGAATTATTTCTATAACCCTATTACAATGTGCTTTCTAAGTAGACACTGTACCAAGTAAATATGAGGCTGTGAAATACAGAGTAATCCTCCATTGACCTCCTTTCTGCGGCCTCCCTTGTTTTTCTGCTGAGTGTCAGATAACACCCTGGTGGGGTTTGCGTATGTTGGATTATGATGATGAATATAATGAGGAGGTTGGTGTGTGCGTGTGTGTGTGTGTTTTGAATCAGGCCAGTATTTGTGTTGGGGAGTCTGGGTCTTTGCTGACAGAGTGCAGGACCTGAGAGTGATTGGCCAAGCATAAACCACAGAGAGGAATGGAGGGAGGGAGGGAGGGAAAGAAAAATCATTGCGAGTTGACCTTTCACTTGGAGAGAGAGAGAGAGAGAGAGAGAGAGAGAGAGAGAGAGAGAGAGAGAGAGAGAGAGAGAGAGAGAGAGAGAGAGAGAGAGAGAGAGAGAGAGAGAGAGAGAGAGAGAGAGACTTTTACATTCTGAGATTAAACAGGAAGTTGTATGTCAAAGTTCATCACTGGACTGAAGGAAACCATACGCAAGGGGACATTCTGAATTGGGTAAAAATCCATCCTCTCCTCAACTGCTCCGTCTTCCTTTCCTCTGTGACCTGGAAACCGATAAATGTTTTTTATTTCACCTTTATTTAACCAGGTAGACCAGTTGAGAACAAGTTCCCATTTACAACTGTGATCTGGCCAAGATAAAGCAAAGCAGTGCGACAGAAACTACAACACAGAGTTACACATGGGGTAACACAATAGAAAAATCTGTTTACAGTGTGTGCAAATGAAATAAGGAGGTAAGGCAATAAATAGGCCAATAGTGGCGAAGTAATTACAATTTAGCAATTTACACTGGAGTGATATATGTGCAGATGATGATGTGCAAGTAGAAAAACTGGTGTGCAAAAGAGCAGAAAAACAAATATGGGCATGAGGTAGGTAGTTGGTTGTATGGACTATTTACAGATGGGTTGTGTATAGCTGCAGCAATTGGTAAGATGCTCTGACAGCTGATAGCTGACCACTTACTGCTGAGTGGTCGAGGAGAGTGTCAATTCATTAGTAAGCTAATGGAGAAGTGGTAACTAAACTCAGCAAAAAAAGAAACGTCCTCTCACTGTCAACTGCGTTTATTTTCAGCAAACTTAACACGTTGATATTTGTATGAACATAACAAGATTCAACAACTGAGACATAAACTGAACAAGTTCCACAGACATGTGACTAACATGAATGGAATAATGTGTCCCTGAACAAAGAGGGGGTCAAAATCAAAAGTAAAAGTCAGTATCTGGTGTGGCCACCAGCTGCATTAAGTACTGCAGTGCATCTACTCCCCGTGGACTGCACCAGATTTGCCAGTTCTTGCTGTGAGATGTTAACCCACTCTTCCACCTGCAAGTTCCCGGACATCTCTGGGGGGGAATGGACCTAGCCCTCACCATCCGATCCAACAGGTCCCAGACAAACTCAATGGGATTGAGATCCAAGATCCAGGCCTCGGTGTAACGCTCATTCCTTTGACGATAAACGCTAATCCGACCATCACCCCTGGTGAGACAAAACCACGACTCATCAATGAAGAGCACTTTTTGCCTGTCTTGTCTGGTCCAGCGACGGTGGGTTTGTGCCCATAGGTGACGTTGTTGCCGGTGATGTCTGGTGAGGACCTGCCTTACAACAGGCCTACAAGCCCTCAGTCCAGCCTCTCTCAGCCTCTTGCGGACAGTCTGAACACTGATGGAGGGATTGTGCGTTCCAGGTGTAACACGGGCAGTTGTTGTTGCCATCCTGTACCTGTCCTGCAGGTGTGACGTTCGGATGTACCGATCCTGTGCAGGTGTTGTTACATGTGGTCTGCCACTGCAAGGACGATCAGCTATCCGTCCTGCCTCCCTGTAGCGCTGTCTTAGGCATCTCACAGTACGGACATTGAAATTTATTGCCCTGGCGACATCTGCAGTCCTCATGCCTCCTTGCAGCATGCCTAAGGCACATTCTCGCAGATGAGCAGGGACCCTGGGCATCTTTCTTTTGGTGTATTTCAGAGTCAGTAGAAAGGTTAGTGTCTTACCGACCGTTCCACAGGTGCATGTTCATTAATTGTTTATGGTTCATTGAACAAGCATGGGAAACAGTGTTTAAACCCTTTACAATGAAGATCTGTGAAGTTATTTGGATTTTTACGAATGATCTTTGAAAAGAGAGGGTCCTTCATATCCTCCCGGAATCTAGCGCGGAAGTGTTTAGAATTCCACCACACCCCATTTCAGTCAGCTGCTGTTTTATCAAAGGAGAAAAGCTCACATTTTATAAACTAACTAACTTCTTTCCTTTTATCTATAAGATGTCTTTCACAACTACATGTGTTTTGATCCCTTTACACATGTAAATTCCCACCCTGAGAGAGGATCGTCTAGTTTCCACGTTTCCTGTCCTGTCCTCCGCTCCTTGATTACCTTTGACCTTTTTCAAAAGCAGGGGAGGAAAGGGCGGACGAGAGGACGCCACGAGTCTAGCAAAACCAATTGAGATTCTCCCAGAGATACAAGGACACACACATACACAAGCACACACACACACACACACACACACACACACACACACACACACACACACACACACACACACACACACACACACACACACACACACACACACACAATGATCTCTCTCACACACACACTTGAAGGCCCAATGCAGTCAAAATGCAGTTTTGTGTCATTTTGTACAACTGCTGATTAAACTAAAACTGTAAAAGTGTGAAAAAATGTGATCAGTGTTATTCCTGATACACTATATATATAAAAAAAAGTATGTGGACAGTGGACACACAAGCTCACAGAACGGATCTGCCGAGCTCTGAAGTGCGTAGCGTGTAAAATTAGTCTGTCCTCGGTTGCAACACTCACTACTTAGTTCCAAACTGTCTCTGAAAGCAATGTCAGCACAAGAACTGTTAGTCGAAAGCTTCATGAAATGGGTTTCAATGGCCGAGCAGCCACACACCAGCCGAAGATCACCATGCGCGATGCCATCTGGCAGTTCGAGGGACTAATCTGGGTTTGGCGAATGCCAGGAGAACGCTACCTGCCCCAATGCATAGTGCCAAATGTAAAGTTTGATGAAGGAGGAATAATGTTCTGGGGCTGTTTTTCATGGTTCGGGCTAGGCCCCTTAGTTCTTAACACTACAGCATACAATGACATTCTAGACGATTCTGTGCTTCCAACTTTGTGTCAACAGGGGAAAGCCATTTTCTGTTTCAGCATGACAATGCCCCTGTGCACAAAGCAAGGTCCATACAGAAATGGTTTGTTGAGATCGCTGTGGAAGAACTAGACTGGGCTGCACACAGCCATGACCTAAACCCCATCGAACACCTTTGGGATGAATTGGAATGCCGACTGCGAGCCAGGCCTAATCGCCCAACATCAGTGCCCGACCTCACTAATGCTCTTGTGGCTGAATGGAAGCCAGTCCCCGCAACAATGTTCCAACATCTAGTGGAAAGCCGTCCCAGAAGAGTAGAGGCTGTTACAGCAGCAAAAGGTGGACCAACTCCATAATTATGCCCATGATCTTGGAATGAGATGTTCGATGATTAGGTGTCCACATACTTTTGGTCATGTAGTGTAGTTGCTGGTTGAAAATCAAATCTAGGGCCTCCCGGGTGGCGCAGTGGTTAAGGGCGCTGTACTGCAGTGCCAGCTGTGCCATCAGAGTCCCTGGGTTCGCGCCCAGGCTCTGTTGTAACCGGCCGTGACCGGGAGGTCCGTGGGGCGACGCACAATTGGCCTAGCGTCGTCCGGGTTAGGGAGGGCTTGGTCGGTAGGGATGTCCTTGTCTCATCACGCACCAGCGACTCCTGTGGCGGGCCGGGCGCAGTGCGCGCTAACCAAGGTTGCCAGGTGCATGGTGTTTCCTCCGACACATTGGTGCGGCTGGCTTCCGTGTTGGATGCGCGCTGTGTTAAGAAGCAGTGCGGCTGGTTGGGTTGTGTATCGGAGGACGCATGACTTTCAACCTTCGTCTCTCCCGAGCCCGTACGGGAGTTGTAGCGATGAGACAAGATAGTAGCTACTACAACAATTGGATACCACGAAATTGGGGAGAAAAGGGGTAAATAAAAAAATAAAAATAAACCGTGGAAAGCTGAAACTCCCTCCCATGCAAACCTGCTGATTAACAGCCTCTACTCTTCTGGGACGGCTTTCCACTAGATGTTGTGTGAGTTTCAGCTTTCCACGGTGACATCATTGGTTAATAGACCAATAAGAAAGAGAGTTTCAAACCTCTCTGCCAATAACAGCCAGTTTTCCGCCCCAATTCCCAGACAGTCCTAGCAAAATTCTTGCTTGAGAAACAGTTTTTTCCTAAAAATATACTTTCGCCCATTCTATTACAGTAGGGTACTTCATTGTTACCTAGAAATTATTTGATATTGATATAAAAAGTGAAATACTCATAAAAATCCTTGCTAGTTGACCTTCTTTTACTTAAGAGATAAGACACCTCAATCCTGTCAAGTCCTCCCATGACAGATGGAGTTTATTGATCTTGTTGGGTATAATGTTACAAGACAGATTACTTTCTTACTCCAATCAATAATAAAACCATCATGCCATTTCAGCCTGTCGTTACTAGGGCAGACGAAGATTATGTTGAGTTAAGCCTGATCCTGGTCAGTCATAAGTATACAGTTTAGTAAAGGTAGCATTCTATAATGATTGTAGGTCGTACTATCAGTCTATAATGATTGTAGGTTGTACTATCAGTCTATAATGATAGTACGACCTACAATCAGTCTATAATGATCTATAATGATTGTAGGTTGTACTATCAGTCTATAATGATCTATAATGAGTGTAGGTTGTAATATCAGTCTATAATGATCTATAATGATTGTACGTCGTACTATCAGTCCATAATGATTGTAGGTTGTACTATCAGTCTATAATGATCTATAATGATTGTAGGTCGTACTATCAGTCTATAATGATCTATAATGATTGTAGGTCATACTATCAGTCTATAATGATCTATAATGATTGTAGGTTGTAATATCAGTCTATAATGATCTATAATGATTGTAGGTCGTACTATCAGTCTATAATGATTGTAGGTTGTACTATCAGTCTATAATGATCTATAATGATTGTAGGTCGTACTATCAGTCTATAATGATCTATAATGATTGTAGGTCATACTATCAGTCTATAATGATCTATAATGATTGTAGGTCATACTATCAGTCTATAATGATCTATAATGATTGTAGGTTGTACTATCAGTCTATAATGATCTATAATGATTGTAGGTCGTACTATCAGTCTATAATGATTGTAGGTCGTACTATCAGTCTATAATGATTGTAGGTCGTACTATCAGTCTATAAGGATCTATAATGATTGTAGGTTGTACTATCAGTCTATAATGATTGTAGGTTGTACTATCAGTCTATAATGATCTATAATGATTGTAGGTCGTACTATCAGTCTATAATGATTGTAGGTCGTACTATCAGTCTATAATGATTGTAGGTCGTACTATCAGTCTATAATGATTGTAGGTCGTACTATCGTACTATCAGTCTATAATGATTGTAGGTTGTACTATCAGTCTATAATGATCTATAATGATTATAGGTTGAACTATCAGTCTATAATGATCTATAATGATTGTAGGTCGTACTATCAGTCTATAATGATTGTAGGTCGTACTATCAGTCTATAATGATTGTAGGTCGTACTATTAGTCTATAATGATTGTAGGTAGTACTATCAGTCTATAATGATCTATAATGATTGTAGGTCGTACTATTAGTCTATAATGATTGTAGGTCGTACTATTAGTCTATAATGATCTGTAATGATTGTAGGTCGTACTATTAGTCTATAATGATTGTAGGTCGTACTATTAGTCTATAATGATTGTAGGTCGTACTATCAGTCTATAATGATCTGTAATGATTGTAGGTCGTACTATTAGTCTATAATGATCTATAATGATTGTAGGTAGTACTATCAGTCTATAATGATCTATAATGATTGTAGGTCGTACTATTAGTCTATAATGATTGTAGGTCGTACTATTAGTCTATAATGATCTGTAATGATTGTAGGTCGTACTATTAGTCTATAATGATTGTAGGTCGTACTATTAGTCTATAATGATTGTAGGTCGTACTATCAGTCTATAATGATCTATAATGATTGTAGGTCGTACTATCAGTCTATAATGATCTATAATGATTGTAGGTCATACTATCAGTCTATAATGATCTATAATGATTGTAGGTTGTAATATCAGTCTATAATGATCTATAATGATTGTAGGTCGTACTATCAGTCTATAATGATTGTAGGTTGTACTATCAGTCTATAATGATCTATAATGATTGTAGGTCGTACTATCAGTCTATAATGATCTATAATGATTGTAGGTCATACTATCAGTCTATAATGATCTATAATGATTGTAGGTCATACTATCAGTCTATAATGATCTATAATGATTGTAGGTTGTACTATCAGTCTATAATGATCTATAATGATTGTAGGTCGTACTATCAGTCTATAATGATTGTAGGTCGTACTATCAGTCTATAATGATTGTAGGTCGTACTATCAGTCTATAAGGATCTATAATGATTGTAGGTTGTACTATCAGTCTATAATGATTGTAGGTTGTACTATCAGTCTATAATGATCTATAATGATTGTAGGTCGTACTATCAGTCTGTAATGATTGTCGGTCGTACTATCAGTCTATAATGATTGTAGGTTGTACTATCAGTCTATAATGATTGTAGGTCGTACTATCGTACTATCAGTCTATAATGATTGTAGGTCGTACTATCAGTCTATAATGATCTATAATGATTATAGGTTGAACTATCAGTCTATAATGATTGTAGGTCGTACTATCAGTCTATAATGATTGTAGGTCGTACTATCAGTCTATAATGATTGTAGGTCGTACTATTAGTCTATAATGATTGTAGGTAGTACTATCAGTCTATAATGATCTATAATGATTGTAGGTCGTACTATTAGTCTATAATGATTGTAGGTCGTACTATTAGTCTATAATGATCTGTAATGATTGTAGGTCGTACTATTAGTCTATAATGATTGTAGGTCGTACTATTAGTCTATAATGATTGTAGGTCGTACTATCAGTCTATAATGATCTATAATGATTGTAGGTCGTACTATTAGTCTATAATGATCTATAATGATTGTAGGTAGTACTATCAGTCTATAATGATCTATAATGATTGTAGGTCGTACTATTAGTCTATAATGATTGTAGGTCGTACTATTAGTCTATAATGATTGTAGGTCGTACTATTAGTCTATAATGATTGTAGGTCGTACTATTAGTCTATAATGATTGTAGGTCGTACTATCAGTCTATAATGATCTATAATGATTGTAGGTCGTACTATCAGTCTATAATGATCTATAATGATTGTAGGTCATACTATCAGTCTATAATGATCTATAATGATTGTAGGTCATACTATCAGTCTATAATGATCTATAATGATTGTAGGTTGTACTATCAGTCTATAATGATCTATAATGATTGTAGGTCGTACTATCAGTCTATAATGATTGTAGGTCGTACTATCAGTCTATAATGATTGTAGGTCGTACTATCAGTCTATAATGATCTATAATGATTGTAGGTTGTACTATCAGTCTATAATGATTGTAGGTTGTACTATCAGTCTATAATGATCTATAATGATTGTAGGTCGTACTATCAGTCTATAATGATTGTAGGTCGTACTATCAGTCTATAATGATTGTAGGTCGTACTATCGTACTATCAGTCTATAATGATTGTATGTCGTACTATTAGTCTATAATGATATGTAATGATTGTAGGTCGTACTATTAGTCTATAATGATTGTAGGTCGTACTATTAGTCTATAATGATTGTAGGTCGTACTATCAGTCTATAATGATCTATAATGATTGTAGGTCGTACTATCAGTCTATAATGATCTGTAATGATTGTAGGTCATACTATCAGTCTATAATGATTGTAGGTCGTACTATCAGTCTATAATGATTGTAGGTCGTACTATCAGTCTATAATGATTGTAGGTCGTACTATCAGTCTATAATGATCTATAATGATTGTAGGTTGTACTATCAGTCTATAATGATTGTAGGTTGTACTATCAGTCTATAATGATCTATAATGATTGTAGGTCGTACTATCGTACTATCAGTCTATAATGATTGTAGGTCGTACTATCGTACTATCAGTCTATAATGATTGTAGGTTGTACTATCAGTCTATAATGATCTATAATGATTATAGGTTGAACTATCAGTCTATAATTATCTATAATGATTGTAGGTCGTACTATCAGTCTATAATGATTTTAGGTCGTACTATCAGTCTATAATGATTGTAGGTCGTACTATTAGTCTATAATGATTGTAGGTAGTACTATCAATCTATAAT
The DNA here is from genome assembly GCF_013265735.2 of Oncorhynchus mykiss. Taxonomy (NCBI): domain Eukaryota; kingdom Metazoa; phylum Chordata; class Actinopteri; order Salmoniformes; family Salmonidae; genus Oncorhynchus; species Oncorhynchus mykiss. Next base: position 54,136,207 of record NC_048585.1, on the reverse strand, counting down.
GATCTATAATGATTGTAGGTCGTACTATTAGTCTATAATGATTGTATGTCGTACTATTAGTCTATAATGATCTGTAATGATTGTAGGTCGTACTATTAGTCTATAATGATTGTCGGTCGTACTATTAGTCTATAATGATTGTAGGTCGTACTATCAGTCTATAATGATCTATAATGATTGTAGGTCGTACTATCAGTCTATAATGATCTGTAAAAATTGTAGGTCATACTATCAGTCTATAATGATTGTAGGTCGTACTATCAGTCTATAATGATTGTAGGTCGTACTATCAGTCTATAATGATTGTAGGTCGTACTATTAGTCTATAATGATTGTAGGTAGTACTATCAGTCTATAATGATCTATAATGATTGTAGGTCGTACTATTAGTCTATAATGATTGTATGTCGTACTATTAGTCTATAATGATCTGTAATGATTGTAGGTCGTACTATTAGTCTATAATGATTGTAGGTCGTACTATTAGTCTATAATGATTGTAGGTCGTACTATCAGTCTATAATGATCTATAATGATTATAGGTTGAACTATCAGTCTATAATGATTGTAGGTCGTACTATCAGTCTATAATGATTGTAGGTCGTACTATCAGTCTATAATGATTGTAGGTCGTACTATTAGTCTATAATGATTGTAGGTAGTACTATCAGTCTATAATGATCTATAATGATTGTAGGTCGTACTATTAGTCTATAATGATTGTAGGTCGTACTATTAGTCTATAATGATCTGTAATGATTGTAGGTCGTACTATTAGTCTATAATGATTGTAGGTCGTACTATTAGTCTATAATGATTGTAGGTCGTACTATCAGTCTATAATGATCTATAATGATTGTAGGTCGTACTATTAGTCTATAATGATCTATAATGATTGTAGGTAGTACTATCAGTCTATAATGATCTATAATGATTGTAGGTCGTACTATTAGTCTATAATGATTGTAGGTCGTACTATTAGTCTATAATGATTGTAGGTCGTACTATTAGTCTATAATGATTGTAGGTCGTACTATTAGTCTATAATGATTGTAGGTCGTACTATCAGTCTATAATGATCTATAATGATTGTAGGTTGTACTATCAGTCTATAATGATCTATAATGATTGTAGGTCATACTATCAGTCTATAATGATCTATAATGATTGTAGGTCATACTATCAGTCTATAATGATCTATAATGATTGTAGGTTGTACTATCAGTCTATAATGATCTATAATGATTGTAGGTCGTACTATCAGTCTATAATGATTGTAGGTCGTACTATCAGTCTATAATGATTGTAGGTCGTACTATCAGTCTATAATGATCTATAATGATTGTAGGTTGTACTATCAGTCTATAATGATTGTAGGTTGTACTATCAGTCTATAATGATCTATAATGATTGTAGGTCGTACTATCAGTCTATAATGATTGTAGGTCGTACTATCAGTCTATAATGATTGTAGGTCGTACTATCGTACTATCAGTCTATAATGATTGTAGGTTGTACTATCAGTCTATAATGATCTATAATGATTGTAGGTCGTACTATCAGTCTATAATGATTGTAGGTCGTACTATCAGTCTATAATGATCTATAATGATTGTAGGTTGTACTATCAGTCTATAATGATTGTAGGTTGTACTATCAGTCTATAATGATCTATAATGATTGTAGGTCGTACTATCAGTCTATAATGATTGTAGGTCGTACTATCAGTCTATAATGATTGTAGGTCGTACTATCGTACTATCAGTCTATAATGATTGTATGTCGTACTATTAGTCTATAATGATATGTAATGATTGTAGGTCGTACTATTAGTCTATAATGATTGTAGGTCGTACTATTAGTCTATAATGATTGTAGGTCGTACTATCAGTCTATAATGATCTATAATGATTGTAGGTCGTACTATCAGTCTATAATGATCTGTAATGATTGTAGGTCATACTATCAGTCTATAATGATTGTAGGTCGTACTATCAGTCTATAATGATTGTAGGTCGTACTATCAGTCTATAATGATTGTAGGTCGTACTATCAGTCTATAATGATCTATAATGATTGTAGGTTGTACTATCAGTCTATAATGATTGTAGGTTGTACTATCAGTCTATAATGATCTATAATGATTGTAGGTCGTACTATCAGTCTATAATGATTGTAGGTCGTACTATCAGTCTATAATGATTGTAGGTCGTACTATCAGTCTATAATGATTGTAGGTCGTACTATCAGTCTATAATGATTGTAGGTCGTTCTATCAGTCTATAATGATTGTAGGTCGTACTATCGTACTATCAGTCTATAATGATTGTAGGTTGTACTATCAGTCTATAATGATCTATAATGATTATAGGTTGAACTATCAGTCTATAATGATCTATAATGATTGTAGGTCGTACTATCAGTCTATAATGATTGTAGGTCGTACTATCAGTCTATAATGATTGTAGGTCGTACTATTAGTCTATAATGATTGTAGGTAGTACTATCAATCTATAATGATCTATAATGATAGTAGGTCGTACTATTAGTCTATAATGATTGTATGTCGTACTATTAGTCTATAATGATCTGTAATGATTGTAGGTCGTACTATTAGTCTATAATGATTGTAGGTCGTACTATTAGTCTATAATGATTGTAGGTCGTACTATCAGTCTATAATGATCTATAATGATTGTAGGTCGTACTATCAGTCTATAATGATCTGTAAAAATTGTAGGTCATACTATCAGTCTATAATGATTGTAGGTCGTACTATCAGTCTATAATGATTGTAGGTCGTACTATTAGTCTATAATGATTGTAGGTAGTACTATCAGTCTATAATGATCTATAATGATTGTAGGTCGTACTATTAGTCTATAATGATTGTATGTCGTATTATTAGTCTATAATGATCTGTAATGATTGTAGGTCGTACTATTAGTCTATAATGATTGTAGGTCGTACTATTAGTCTATAATGATTGTAGGTCGTACTATCAGTCTATAATGATCTGTAATGATTGTAGGTCATACTATCAGTCTATAATGATTGTAGGTCGTACTATCAGTCTATAATGATTGTAGGTCGTACTATCAGTCTATAATGATTGTAGGTCGTACTATCAGTCTATAATAATTGTAGGTCGTACTATCAGTCTCTGCCCAGTTACAATGCCTTGAGTCCTGGAGAACAGGCTGGATTTTAACCTATGATCCCCATTGTGATGTTGCTGCACTGGGCCCACAACTTGAGCGCAGATTTTCAGGTCTGCTGACTGCAGATTTCCATGATTCTGTTTGTGTGTGCTATTGGCGGCCATTGTTTTCCATTTCTATCTAACTATCTTTATTCTCAGACACAATTAGACCATGCCAGTACATATACAGTACATACCTCCGGTCCTGTGTGCGCAGTCCGTGAGCCCTCTCAATAGGAGATGGAATCTTCCCTATGGACTACCCAGTAGGTTCCCAGCTGTGTCAATTGGTGGAGAGGGAGATGAAAGCTTACACATTGACACACATTGACACACACACATATACATGCGCAAGCACACACACTCACTTACACAAACACGCACACGCGTGCACCCGTCCACACACACACACACACACACAGTCAGATGCCCTTCTAGTGGAATTATGTCTTTGAAAGAGAAAGCAGATGTTTGAGAGAGAGAAAGGCAGAGATTGTGCCAAATTCTCTAGAATGGCGTTGGAGGTGGCTTATGGTAGAGAAATGAATATTAAATTCTCTGGAAACAGCTCTGGTGGACATTGCTGCAGTCAGCATGCCAACTGCACGCTCCCTCAACACTTGAGATATCTGTGGCATTGTGTTGTGTGACAAAACTGCACATTTTAGAGTTGCCTTTTATTGTCCCCAGCACAAGGTGCACCTGTGTAATGATAATGCTGTTTAATTAGTTTGTTGAAATGCCACACCTGTCAGGTAGATGGATTATCTTGGCAAATGAGAAATTCTCACCAGCAGGGATGAAAACAAAGTTGTGCAAAATATTTGAAAGGAATAAGCTTTTTGTGTATTTCTGGGATCTTTTTATTTCAGCTCATGAAACCCGGGGACCAACACTTTACGTGTTGCGTTTATATTTGTATTTTTGTTCAGTGTATTTAGCACGTACCGTTTAGTAAAAAGTAAACAGTATGCCTCGGCCACAACGCAGTAGCGTCTCCTGATTGGCTGAGTAGGAGGGGCGGGGCCAAGTGAGGATGGATTTTTACAAATTCAACAGACATGCATCTCATTAACCTGCCTGATAATATCTCATTTTCAATTCTACATATTTGTCTAAACTCTGAATAGAATATAAATGGAGTTATAGGCCTGCTTAGACTGTTTATAGGCAGACTATGATATTAGACCTACACCGTAGTAGACCATACAGCCCATCTACCCTATTTAAAACGGAAAAGATGAATTGGTTCCATTTAAACATATGTATTCATGAAATCAAAGTGCTGTGACATGTATAAATAAAATCAAATAGCCTAGTACACACATCACAACTTTTAAAATGCTCAAATCAAAAGGCTATTGCACAGGAAAACGTGGACAGTCAGGTGCATGGTACATTCAGAACTGCTGGACAGTAACATAATAAACTAAAGCACTGATCACAGAGGGAACGAGATCAGAATGACTCCTGAGGCTTGATCCATTAATTATATCATTAAATAGGTAACCACGCCTACAAAACTAAGACAATCCATATGTTCAAATCAAAAGGCCTGATTAACATGACATCACTATCGCAGCCACATCCGAGTCCCCCGTGCCGACACGTTCAGAAATCAAAAAATGGTATTTAGTTTAAAAGCGCTGACGAAGGCGATGAGAACAAGAAACCATTTTCAGTGAGAAACCAGAAATCCAATTTGGGTAAAAAAAAAAAAATGTTTACGAGTTTAAAAGACATTCAAACATGTAGCCTACAATACTAATGCTAATTTTAAGGAGAGCAAAAAACGACAGCCTACATTTAAACACCACCGCAGAAGCTTCGCTGTTCGGCATGTTCCAAATGAAGAAGCCTAGTTTGGTTGTTTGGAGAACAATGGCCTATCACCCGCAGCCCACCTCTTCCAATGCATTGTGGAAACGTGTGAATCGAATTATACTAGATGAAGAGCCGAAATCAGTAGAACATCCTGGCATTTAAACCATACTCAATTTTTGATATATATATATATATATATGTAAACTGGGTGGTTTGAGCCCTGAATGCTGATTGGCTGACAGCCGTGATATATCAGACCATATACCATGGGTATGACAAAACATGTATTTTTACTGATCTAATTACGTTGGTAACTAGTTTACAATAGCAATAAGGCACCTCTGGGGTTTGTGGTATATGGCCAATATACCACAGCTAAGGGCTGTATCCAGGCACTCTGTGTTGTGTCGTGTTTAAGAACAGCCCTTAACCTGGTATATTGGCCATATACCATACCCCCTAGTGCCTTATTGCTCAAATATACATACACATATACATATATATATATATATATACTTACATATATGAGATTGTGTTCTTACTGATACATGCATATGTTTGTCTAATCACGTTTCATGTCATATGACATCACATCGTTTACCTTACGCCTGATTAGCTGCTACACAATCATTTGATTGCCGGCCAACAGTGTTCTGACTAATGACAATGACTTTATTGGTGATCTTTCTAGCACTTGATTCTGATGAAGTGTTTTCCTCAACAGGGGCCGAGACTGGAGCAGAGAGAGGGAGATAGAAATAGATCAATTAGAAGAGGCAGAGAGAGAAAGAGACAAAAAGGGGCCTAGACTGGAGCAGAGAGAGGGAGATAGAAATAGATCAATTAGAAGAGGCAGAGAGAGAAAGAGACAAAAAGGGGCCTAGACTGGAGCAGAGAGAGGGAGATAGAAATAGATCAATTAGAAGAGGCAGAGAGAGAAAGAGACAAAAAGGGGCCTAGACTGGAGCAGAGAGAGGGAGATAGAAATAGATCAATTAGAAGAGGCAGAGAGAGAAAGAGACAAAAAGGGGCCTAGACTGGAGCAGAGAGAGGGAGCTAGAAATAGATCAATTAGAAGAGGCAGAGAGAGAAAGAGACAAAAAGGGGCCTAGACTGGAGCAGAGAGAGGGAGCTAGAAATAGATCAATTAGAAGAGGCAGAGAGAGAAAAAGGGAGAGAGTAACTTCACTTTAACGCATCTGTATCCAATTAGTTTGTTCATCTGGAACGGACAAGGAGGAAGGAGGGGTGTGTGTCCATATATATGCGTCCATGTGTGTGTGTGTGCTACCAAAACAAACCACCAGCTGGGTCCATAGAACCTGATACGGGACCAGTGTTATGTTTGTAGAAACAGACAGCTTTCAGGAAGTGCATCTGCGTCACTCTGCGTAGTGGTAGCTCCTACCTAGGGAGACCCCTAGCTCTCTGATTGGCTCGTTAAAGCCCCAGTTAGGGCGGTTGGGATGGCGTTCAAATCTAAACTGGGATCAAAATTCCCCTCTGGATGGTTGGAGTGGCGCAGCCCTCTGTAGGGAAAGAGATTGGCAACCTCACGGGCCAGACCCATTACAGGGGAAGCTTTCTTATCAATACCCATAAAGTGTTGTCTTTACAACTGTGGTGACTTTTAGTTAAACCATATCTATCACCGTTGGAAGAACTGACTCGTCATGTTGACTCCAAGATACAACTGTTACCAAAAGCCATTATTAGCAAAAAACAAAACTTGATCTTGTTAAAATATCATCAGACATATAAATGACTTTATAATTCAAATAAACAAAGCAGGTTATTATTTGTGTGCTTCCACAGATTTGGTAAAATGTGATAGATGTAAAATGTGTCAGTGTTTGTTACAGATGTAGGATCTTAATTTGATTGTAGTGTATTTATTCAAGGTTTAAAAAGGCTTCTAATGTTTAAAACCTGATTTGCCCTAATTAAAAATGTATCAACCCCTACAAACATGACTATCACTTATAATCCACGTAATAATCCACATAATAATCCACATTTCCAGTTGCTGCAGGATTATTTTCCTGCTGTAGCAAACTGGATTTAATTAAGATTAAGTTCAAAATGAATTTCAAATCCCGGGTGAGGACATGTTGAATATTAATGACTGTATAAATGAACATGCACAATGTCATCATGTATGTCAACATGTGTCAATTATTAAATTGAGAACATTGTATGTTAAAAGCAGCGTGTGTGTAACTAGTTCCACAGACTTTTTTAGGTAAAATGCCCAAATAATAATTTCTAGTTGAATTAACAAATGAGAATTTGAGCCTCTGTTTTCTGAAATCGGAACCAAGTTTGGGCCAACGTTTTTTGTTTTGTTCAGGCAACACTTCGATCGAGAAGTAAAACAAAAAAGGCAAAACAGTTTCTTAATAATAATTAGTTTTAACAATTAAATGTAGTTTTACAGTGTAGTGCAATATATAGGGAATAGGGTGCCATTTGGGACAGCTGCTGTCTAAACCAATCTGGGGAACCAGATCAGGGGTCTCACAGTAAAGGGAAAATGTAGTGGTTATTCCTTTATGTTGACTCAATTGTCTAGAATGTCCATGTGTTTTTGGGGCCGTGTTCACAATGTGTCTCAGAGCATTTGAAATGCTCATGAATAAGAGAGGAGGGGGTCTGATCCTGGATCAGCACTCTTACTTAGAGATGCTTTGCGAGTACATGTCTGGTAATGTTAGTGGTCATATCCTTCCACAGGACCCCAGGTTCAATGCAGAGGTGGATCAGATCACAGGCTATAAGACGCAGAGTATCCTGTGTATGCCCATCAAGAACCACAGAGAAGAGGTAAGACACAATACAGTGCATACAAGATACAGTACTCAGCTACTCAGAACGAATTATAGAGAGCAGGTAAGACACCATAGACAGGTGAACACATTTCAGCTCTCCAACACTAACATGTAGAGGGGATTACAGACCATAGATATCTCACAACACTAGCTACATACTTAGACAAAAAGGTGCTATCTAGAATTTAAAACGGCTATTCTGCTGTCCTCATAGGTGAACCCTTTAAAGGACCCTTTTTGGTTCCAGGTAGAACCCTTTTAGGGGTCTACATGGGGACAGCCGGAGAACCCTTTTGGAACCCTTTTTTCTAAAAGTGTAGATTGTACCCATATTGAACAATTTCAAGATGCACATGGAGTTATTTTCAGAGTTTACAATAGAGCAATTGAGGTCAAAGAGAAATAATGTAATCTAATTGTTTTTTATTCTGTTCTGTTCTTTATAGTTGTGGTTGCATTTTGATGGATGCTCTCCCTGCTCTCTTTCCCCTCTCCTCTCTCTTCTACCTCTCCTCTCTCTTCCCCTTCTCCTATCTCTTCCCCCTCTCCTCTTTCTTCTCCATCTCCTCTCTCTTCCCCCTCTCCTCTTCTCCCTCTCCTCTCTTCTCCCTCTCCTCTCTCTTCTACCTCTCCTCTCTCTTCCCCCTCTCCTCTCTTCCCCCTCTCTCTTCTCCCTCTCCTCTCTTCCCCCTCTCTCTTTCCCCTCTCCTCTCTCTTCCCCCTCTCCTTCCTCTTCCCCCTCTCCTCTCTATTTCTCCTCTCTCTTCCCCTTCCCCTCTCTTTCGCCTCCCAGGTGGTAGGAGTGGCACAGGCCATCAACAAGAAGTGTGGAGAGAATGGGACTTTCACTGAACAGGATGAAAAGGTACTGGGAGAAAGACACTGCACTCCTTGAAAAAAGGTTCCTCATAGAACCAAAAAGGGTTATATCACTTGCTTCATAAATGGAACCTCTAAAAGTTCTATATAGAACCTTTTTATATGGTTCTTTGATCAGAACCCCAAGGGAACCCCACTGAACCAAAATTGGTTCCATATAGAACCCTGTATGGTGCCATGTTTGAACTATGGCTGCTAATAATACATTAGAATACATCATTTTGTCTAATAATATAATTTAATAAATAATTAAATAATGGACAAAAGAATGCCAGGCACACCAGTTTGTGTCAAGAATTGCAATGCTGCTGGGTTTTTCACACTCAACAGTTTCCTCTGTGTATCAAGACTGGTCCACCACCCAAAGGACATCCAGCCAACTGTGGGAAGCATTGGAGTCCAAGTCGTGCATTCTAAGAGCATTAAGTCCAAGTCATGCATTCTAAGAGCATTAAGTCCAAGTCGTGCATTCTAAGAGCATTAAGTCCAAGTTGTGCATTCTAAGAGCATTAAGTCCAAGTCATGCATTCTAAGAGCATTAAGTCCAAGTCGTGCATTCTAAGAGCATTAAGTCCAAGTCATGCATTCTAAGAGCATTAAGTCCAAGTCGTGCATTCTAAGAGCATTAAGTCCAAGTCGTGCATTCTAAGAGCATTAAGTCCAAGTCGTGCATTCTAAGAGCATTAAGTCCAAGTCGTGCATTCTAAGAGCATTAAGTCCAAGTTGTGCATTCTAAGAGCATTAAGTCCAAGTCGTGCATTCTAAGAGCATTAAGTCCAAGTCGTGCATTCTAAGAGCATTAAGTCCAAGTCGTGCATTCTAAGAGCATTAAGTCCAAGTCGTGCATTCTAAGAGCATTAAGTCCAAGTCGTGCATTCTAGGAGCATTAAGTCCAAGTCATGCATTCTAAGCGCATTAAGTCCAAGTCGTGCATTCTAAGAGCATTAAGTCCAAGTTGTGCATTCTAAGAGTATTAAGTCCAAGTTGTGCATTCTAAGAGCATTAAGTCCAAGTTGTGCATTCTAAGAGCATTAAGTCCAAGTTGTGCATTCTAAGCGCATTAAGTCCAAGTTGTGCATTCTAAGCGCATTAAGTCCAAGTTGTGCATTCTAAGAGCATTAAGTCCAAGTCGTGCATTCTAAGAGCATTAAGTCCAAGTCGTGCATTCTAAGAGCATTAAGTCCAAGTCATGCATTCTAAGAGCATTAAGTCCAAGTTGTGCATTCTAAGAGTATTAAGTCCAAGTTGTGCATTCTAAGAGCATTAAGTCCAAGTCGTGCATTCTAAGAGCATTAAGTCCAAGTTGTGCATTCTAAGAGCATTAAGTCCAAGTTGTGCATTCTAAGAGCATTAAGTCCAAGTAGTGCATTCTAAGAGCATTAAGTCCAAGTCGTGCATTCTAAGAGCATTAAGTCCAAGTCGTGCATTCTAAGAGCATTAAGTCCAAGTAGTGCATTCTAAGAGCATTAAGTCCAAGTCGTGCATTCTAAGAGCATTAAGTCCAAGTTGTGCATTCTAAGAGCATTAAGTCCAAGTTGTGCATTCTAAGAGCATTAAGTCCAAGTCGTGCATTCTAAGAACAAGTAAAGAAAGTCGAGTCGAGTTCCAAGTTTTTTCAAGTCTTAAGTCAAGATTTGGCAGTGATTACAGCTGTGAGTCTTTCTAGGTAAGTCTCTAAGAGCTTTGCACACCTGGATTGTACAATATTTGCACATTATTATTTGTCAAGTTGGTTGTTGATCATTGCTAGACAGCCATATTCAAGTCTTGCCATAGATTTTCAAGTTGATTGAAGTCAAAACTATAACTAGGCCACTCAGGAACATTTAATGTCGTCTTGGTAAGCAACTCCAGTGTATATTTGGCCTTGTGTTTTAGGTTATTGTGCTGCTAAACAGTGAATTTGTCTCCCAGTGTGTGTTGGAAGAACGACTAAACAAGGTTTTCCTCTAGGATTTTGCCTGTGCTTTTATTTTTTTTGCCACATTTTTAACAGTTTTACTTCAGTGCCTTATTTACAAACAGGATGCATGTTTTGGAATAGTTTTATTCTGTACAGGTTTCCTTCTTTTGACTGGCATCCATCCTCAGTTTTCTCCTGCCACAGCCATTAAACTCTGTAACTGTTTTAAAGTCCCCATCGGCCTCATGGTGAAATCCCTGAGTGGTTTCCTTCCTTTCCAGCGACATAGTTAGGAAGGACACCTGTATCTTTGTAGTGACTGGGTGTATTGATACACCATCCAGTGTAGTTAATAACTGCACCATGCTCAAAGGGATATTCAATGTTTGCTTCCCCCCCCCCCATCTACCAATAGGCGCCCTTCTTTGCGAGGCATTGGAAAAACTCCCTAGTCTTTGTGGTTGAATCTGTGTTTGAAATTCACTGCTCGACTAAGGGACCTTCCAGACAATTGTATGTGTGGGGCACAGGTATGAGATAGTCCTGAAAAATCATGTTAAACACCATTATTGCAAACAGAGTGAGTCCACGCAACTTATTATGTGATTTGTTAAGCACATTTTTACTCCGAATGTATTTAGGTTTGCCATAACAAAAGGTCTGAATACTTATTGACTCAAGACATTTCAGCTTTTAATTTTTAATTCATTTGTAAAAAAAAAAATCTGAAAACATACAGTAATTCCACTTTGACATTATGTGGTTATTCTGTGTAAGCCAGTAACAAAACCATCTCAGTCCATTTGATATTCAGCCTGTAACACAACAAAATGTGGGAACATTCAGGGGTGTGAATACTTTCTGAAGAACCCCTTTTTTCTAAGAGTGTTCAATGCTCTCCTACTCTCATTATTTTCTCCATTTCTCTATAAATGCCACACTCTGAATCGAGTTTATAGTCTGATTCCCCTGACAGGACTTCTCTGCCTACCTGGCCTTCTCCGGGATCGTCCTACACAACGCCCAGCTCTACGAGACGTCCCAGCTGGAAAACCGACGGAATCAGGTTTGTTGCCGTCTGTCAGTGTGTGTGTGTGTGTGTGTGTGTGTGTGTGTGTGTGTGTGTGTGTGTGTGTGTGTGTGTGTGTGTGTGTGTGGGTGTGTGTGGGTGGGTGTGTGGGTGTGTGTGTGTGTGTGTGTGTGTGTGTGTGGTGTGCGCATATGCGTAGGTGGGTGTCTGTGTGGGTGTGTGTGTTAGCATGCTTTCTTGTGAGTGTGTGTTCATGTTTTTGTGTTTGTGTATGAGTATGTGGGTGTGTGTTCATGCGGTCATGTTTCTGCACTGTAAATAAAAAATAAAAAAGTTTCAAATTATTGTTAAGTAACTGGTTAACAGCCTTTTTTTGGTGAACTGTGGAACCAGTTAACAATAATTAGTTGAAACAACTTTATTGTTTTATATATTTTTTTACAGTGTGTGTGTGTTCATGGTTTACTATGCATGTCTCCCCCAGGTGCTGTTGGACCTGGCCAGTCTGATATTGGAGGAGCAGCAGTCCCTGGAGGTGTTACTGAGGAAGATAGCAGGCACCATCCTCTCCTTTATGCTGGCCCAGGGCTGCACTGTGTTCATAGCTGACGGAGACGTTATGGTGAGTTCACACACGCACGCACGCACGCAAGCACACACACACACTCATGTACACGCAGTCCACCTTGACAGTCTCATGGTGAGAGGACAAAGAAAAGACAGGAAAAATGACAGGGATTGAGAAAAGAAAAGAGAAAATGACAGGGATTGAGAAAAGAAAAGAGAAAATGACAGGGATTGAGAAAAGAAAAGAGAAAATGACAGGGATTGGATGGACAGTGAGGCACATTGTGAATAGAATTCCTCAGTGAGAAGATAAAATGCAGGAATCCCACAGTATTCTATATATAGAACCACAATGATAATTACTGTATACCTCTTGTGTATTTCCAGCCTTGAATACCTTTGATGCTTTCTATTCAGTCAGAACATAGACACTCAACAATCTGCAATACTGTTGGTATGAATGATGATTAATAAAAGCAGAGTTCTAAATAATTAGATAGTACCAATCTTTCCCATTCATTTCAGATCGAGGCCTATGGATTTCACTTAGTCCTACTCTTAGAAAAAAAGGTGCTATCTACAACCTAAACATGTTCTTTGGCTGTCCCCATAGGATACCTCTTTGAAGTACCCTTTTTGGTTCCAGGTGGAACTCTTCGGTGTTCCAGGTAGAACCTTTTCAACAGAGCTTCCGACATGGAACCCAAAAAGGTTCTACCTGGAACCAAAAAAGGGTTCCACCTAGAATCAAAAAGGGTTCTCCTATGGGGACAGCAGAATAACCCTTTTGGAACCCTTTTTTCTAAGGATGGTATGGAATCTTCAACACAGATTTTGGACTGAACTCGACCACCTTCGTAGGACAATATAACAGATGTATATTTTGAGTTGAATTTTCATCTGCAGTCCAAGTACAAAGCCTAAACAAATACAGACGGACCAATCAGAACACGTCTCCCTCCAAGTGTGGTCTAGGCTAGTCTAGCCAGCAATAATGGCACTCAAGCTAAAAAACAACACTCAGAAATCTTAAAGTACATTATGTTGTCACATTGTTGTTCAGCGATGACAGTAATTCGTCTGAGGATCATAATACATGTCTTAATGTATTTGATGATGTGTTCTGACTCTTGTCTTCGTAAAATAGTGTTATTCTATCATATATGTATTCAAATAGCTACAGTCTTCTTAAGAACTGAACATGTCTAATTCTGTAGTGTCAGACAGAACCTTATGGCTGAACCCAGATTGACATTTCAGAGCCATAAGGTTCATAAGGGTCATAAGGTTCATAAGGGTCATAAGGTTCATAAGGTTCACACCCCCTGTACTTTAGGTGCCTTTAAAGTGAGGATTATAATGGGTTATGAAAGAAGAATTCACTACAAAACAGTTCTGAGATCTGGGATGTGAAAACTTTGATGCTCGATATCTCAGAACTATGCTTTGCGCAGATAGAACCTTCTGGTCCCAAGGTCACAAAATCTTTGTCTATTTATTGAGGCTACCAGACAGCCATTTTCATCATTTTGTCTTCAACACATTTTATAATAATTCATTTGAACAACAAATTCCTGAATGCAAGCTTCATAAGTACATTTTGACATACCAGTAGGTCTGGGCTGGTAATTGTTGCTTGATGCCTCATTGCTGATGAGCTTGCAAAGTAAAAAGTTAATATTCTTGTTCACCAATTTTTTGGGGAGCTTCATATTTATTGATGGGAATCTTCTCTCCCTAAAATTTGACATTTGCACTGCACCCAGTCCTATACTGTAGCTCTAGACCTACACTAAATCAGCAATCTGTTTGCTAGCTCAGTGGTTCTCAACATGTTCTCAACAACAAAAAAGGAGTGATTCAAACCTTGCAACCCCCCTGCGCATGCACATGCACACACACAGGGCAAAACACGTGTGCACAATCGCTGCGCAAATGTAGCCTGTCATTACAGCCATTAACGGTGATGCATTTTCAAAACGCAAGATACAGAAATGAACTGCGTTTTACACCTGCATTTTGAGCTAAAAGTCATTCATGTTAACAGTCAATATCAACTAGGGATATCATGTGACATTGTCACGCGGGATCATACGGCCAACCTGTATGTGGAGTTTGCAGGATCGGATGGAGAGCATGATCTGTCTGTAGCCGCCTTCTTCCTAACAAATATCGTAATTTATTCGCCTGAATATGCTACATCTTCATCCCATAAGCATTGCAAGTGGTGCGATGTTAGACGTATAGTCAGTACCACCACTGAGGTATATAGTTATAACCCTCCCAATGTGAAATATGAAAACGATCAATGAAATCGCCGGCTAGACTAATGTTCTGGCGAAGATGCGACCATAGCATATTGCTAAACTGTTGTTTATATGGATAATATTAACTAGGTAGGCTACTCGGTTTTTGCCAGGAGAAAATTCAACAAAGCACTTTCTAGTCACTAATCTGGATTTGAGGCCACTTTTGCGTGCCAATGCTGATGATTGGTTATTGGTCAACAGTCAAGATTAGCCATTTATTTTGGTTCTGAGGCACAGATCTGACGGTTTTTAAACTATTTAATTTTTTTGTACCGAAAGTGGTCTGATGAAGCTGATGCCAAGCGGCAGGACTGTTTCTCTTGCACAGACTGGAATATGTTCCGGGATTCATCCCATAACCATCAGTCACCAGCTTCATTAATAAGTGAATTGACGATGTCATCCCCACAGTGACCGTACATACATATCCCAACCAGAAGCCATGAATTACAGGCAACATCCGCACTGAAATAAAGGCTAGAGCTGCCTTATAATGCTGCCGATGTGAGTAAGACCTTTAAACAGGTTAATATTCCATCAGACGGATTACCAGGATGCGTATTCAGAGTATGCGCTGACCAGCTTGCAAGTGTCTTCACTGACATTTTCAACCACATTACATTTTTGGTCCACACACAGTTGTGAAGAAGGCACGACAACGCCTCTTCCCCCTCAGGAGACAGAAATGACTTGGCATGGGCCCTCAGATCTTCAAAAAATTCTACAGCTGCACCACCGCCTGGTATGGCAACTGCTTGGCATCCGACCGCAAGGCACTACGGCGGGTAGGTTGTATGGCCCAGTACATCATTGGGGCCGAGCTCCCTGCCATCCAGGACCTCTATACCTCCCCTAACGTTGTCAAGGACTCCGCCCACCCAAGTCATAGGCTCTTCCCTCTGCTACCGCATGGCAAGCAGTACCGATGCACCAAGTCCCAAGCCATAAGACTGCTAAATAGTTAGTCCAGGTTAACTATTGAACTATTTGCATTGACCCTTTTTGCACTCTTATGACTCATCACATCCTCTGATGCTACTGTTTTATCTATCTTCTTGTCTGGTCACTTAATCCCTACCTACAGTGCATTCGGAAAGTATTCAGACCCCTTGACTTTTTCCACATTTTGTTACATTACAGCCTTATTCTAACATGGATTAAATCGTTTTTTCCCCCTTATCAATCTACACACAATACCCCATAATGACAAAGCAAAAACATTGACATTACTTTTGCAAATGTATAAAAAAATCAGAAGCAGAAATAGCACAATTACATAAGTATTCAGACTCTTTACCCAGTACTTGGTTGAAGCACATTTGGCAGCAATTACAACCTTGAGTCTTCTTGGGTATGACGCTACAAGCTTGGCACACCTGTATTTGGGGAGTTTTTCCCATTCTTCTCTGCAGATCCTCTCAAGCTCTGCCAGATTGGATGGGGAGCGTTGCTGCACAGCTATTTTCAGGTCTCTCCAGAGAGATTCGATCTGGTTCAAGCCTGGGCTCTGGCCGGGCCACTCAAGGACATTCCGAGACTTGTTCCGAAGCCACTCCTGCGTTGTCTTGGCTGCGTGCTTAGGTCATTGTCATCAAGGATCTCTTTATACTTTGCTCCGTTCATCTTTCCCTCGATCCAGACTCCCAGTCCCTGCTGCTGAAAAATATCCCCACAGCATGATGCTTCCATCACCATGCTTCACCGTAGGGATGGTGCCAGGTTTCCTCCAGACGTGACACTTTGCATTCAGGCCAAAGAGTTCAATCTTGGTTTCATCAGACCAGAGAATCTTGTTTCTCGTGGTCTGAGAGTCCTTTAGGTGCACTTTGGCAAACTCCAAGAGGGCTGTCATGTGCTTTTTACTGAGGAGTGGCTTCCATCTGGCCACTCTACCATAAAGGCCTGATAGGTGAAGTGCTGCAGAGATGTTTGTCCTTCTGGAAGGTTCTCCCATCTCCACAGAGGTACTCTGGAGCTCTGTCAGAGTGACCATTGGTTTCTTGGTCACCTCTCATACCAAGGCCCTTCTCCCTCAATTGCTCAGGTGTTTCTGTTTTTTACATTTGTAATACATTTGCAAACATTTCTAAAAACCTGTTTTCACTTTATCCTTATGAGGTATTGTTTGTAGATTGATGAGGAAAAAAAATAAATCCATGTTAGAATAAGGAAAAAGTCAAGGGGTCTGAATACTTTCCGAATGCACCGTATATGTACATACAGTATATATCTGAATATATATATACAGTATATTTCTGAATGTACCTACAGTATATATCTGAATGTATATACAGTATATTTCTGAATGCACATACAGTATATATCTGAATGTATATACAGTATATTTCTGAATGTACATACAGTATATATCTGAATGTATATACAGTATATTTCTGAATGTACATACAGTATATATCTGAATGTACATACAGTATATATCTGAATGTACCTACAGTATATATCTGAATGTATATACAGTATATTTCTGAATGCACATACAGTATATATCTGAATGTATATACAGTATATATCTGAATGTACATACAGTATATATCTGAATACACAATTACTGATGTATTTATTCCTTGTGTTATTATTTTTCTACACTTCTATAAATGGTCATTTCTACTTTCATCTACGGTGAGGAGTGTGATGTATTGCAGTGAGTAAGAAGAGGAGAACACTAGACACTAAGACCAGACGTCTCCATTATGTTATCTTGTGTTGTGTTTAAGACTTTAAGAGGGAGAAAAGGATGGAGTTGACTAGAGAGAGCTGAAAGCTTTTCTGTACAAGGCTGCAATTTGGATTGAAAGTTGTTTTGCCCGAAATGAGTCACCTTCACAATCAGGAGAGGAGAAAGGGCCTCTTCTAATGCCACTGAAGTAAGAGTGGCACTCTGGTCAAACGGAATCAATCACGATCCGCCCCCTGTGTCTGTCTGTCTGTCTGTCTGTCTGTCTCTCTCTCTGTCTGTCTGTCTGTCTGTGTCGTCTCTGTCTCTGTGTGTGCATGCACACAAATGTGTGTGTACTTGTCCTGCAGACATGTGTTTGGGTGCGTATGTGTCAGTAAGACAAACATCTCCACAGCACACTGTGGCCAAGACTCGACCTCCATCATATTTACCAAGCAGAAAGCATCTAAACCATCAATGTTCCACAGTAGTTAGAAACAGACCCACATTTTATTACCGTTCCACTAACATCTCAGAGGAGGTTGTCATAGATACTGAGAAAGATATGAGTCTGTGGTTAACATCTTTGGCACAAACAGGGAGCCGTCCAGGTGACTGTGTGTGTGTGTGTTTCTCATTGCCAGGCCAGCTGTTTCTTTCTCTCCAGCAGCATACCGCCCTGCGTCCGACTGCTGGTGTGCTTCTGAAGCTAAGCAGGGTTGGTCCTGGTCAGTCCCTGGATGGGAGACTAGATGCTGCTGGAAGTGGTGTTAGAGGTCCACTAGGAGGCACACTTTCCTCTGGCCTAAAAAAAATATCCCAATGCCCCAGGGCAGTGATTGGGGACATTGCCCTGTGTAGGGTTTCATCTTTCGGATGGGACGTTAAACAGGTGTCCTGACTCTCTGTGGTCACTAAAGATCCCATGGCACATTGTAAGAGTAGGGGTGTTAACGCTGGTGTCCTGGCTAAATTTCCAATCTGGCTCTCATACCATCATGGTCACCTAATCATCCCCAGCTTACAATTGGCTCATTCTTCTCCCCTGTAACTAGTCCCCAGGTTGTTGCTGTTAATGAGAATGTGTTCTCAGACACTTTTTCATCCAATATACATTATATTAGGTGGTTGGAATTATGTTTAATTAGACATTTGATTTGGCCTTGTTTCAATGTTGATAGTAAAATGGTGTCATGAATCAACGTTATTGTTTCAACGTCATACCATCAACCTAAATAAAGAGCTATATTGAAATAAAATGTGCATCCCAAGCTGCATTTTCAGAGTATGTACAGACCAGCTGTCTGGAGTGTTTACGGTCATATTCAATCTCTCCCTATCCCAGTCTATTGTCCCCACTTGCTTCAAGATGTCCACCATTGTTCCTGTACCCAAGAAAGCAAAGGTAACTGAATTAATTGACCATCTCCCCGTACCACTCACTTCGGTCACCATGACGTGCTTTATAAAGGCTAGTTAAGGATCATATCACCTCCACCTTACAAGAAACCTTAGACCACAGGAGGTTGGTGGCACATTAATTGGGGAGGACGGGCTTGTGGTAATGGCTGAGGCGGAATGTGTGGAATGATATCAAATACTTCAAACTCATGGTTCCCATGGTTTCCATGGTTTCCATGTGTTTGATACCATTCTATTTACTCCATTCCAGCAGTAATTATGAGCCGTTCTCCTCTTAGCAGCCTCCACTGACCTAGACCCACTACAATTCACATGCCGCCCCAATAGATCCATGAACGACGCAATCACCATTACACTGCACACTGCCCTATCCCACCTCGACAAGAGAAATACCTACACTATATATACAGAAGTATGTGGACACCCCTTCAGATGAGTGGATTCGGCTATTTCAGCCACAGCCGTTGCTGACAGGTGTATAAAATCAAGCACACAGCTATGCAATCTCCATAGACAAATATTGGTTGTAGAATGGCCTCATTGAAGAGCTCAGTGACTTTCAACGTGGCATTGTCATAGGATGCCACCTTTCCAACAAGTCAGTTTGTCAAGTTTCTGCCCTGCTAGAGCTGCCCCGGTCAACTGTAAGTGTTGTTATTGTGAAGTGGAAACGTCTAGGAGCAACAACAGCTCAGCTGTGAAGTGGTAGGCCTCACAAGCTCACAGAACGGGACCGCCGAGAGCTGAAGCGCTTAGCGTGTAAAAAAATAGTCTGTCCTCGGTTGCAACTCTCACTACCAAGTTCAAAACTGCCTCTGGAAGCAATGTCAGTACAATAACTGCTTTTCGGGAGCTTCATGAAATGGGTTTCAATGGCCGAGCAGCCGCACACAAGCCTCAAATTTTAGATGTAGTCCTATAAATAGGATGTCAAACTCTTTGATATTAATAGTACACTTTTATCTTTGGAATATTATATATTATTTTTTATTTATTTTACCTTTTTTTACCTTTATTTAACCAGGCAAGTCAGTTAAGAACAAATTCTTATTTTCAATGACGGCCTGGGAACAGCCTGGGAACAGTGGGTTAACTGCCTGTTCAGGGGCAGAACGACAGATTTGTACCTTGTCAGCTCGGGGGTTTGAACTCGCAACCTTCCGGTTACTAGTCCAACGCTCTAACCACTAGGCTACCCTGCCGCCCCATTATAAACATGAACGCACGTTTGCTCATGCACACACACACTCCCCTTTCACACATACAGTCCCCCCCCACAGCCTCCAGAAAAAAATGCTACTTTTATCTACGGCGAGGAGTGTGATGTATTGTAGTAAGTAAGAAGAGGAGAACACTAGACGCTAAGACCAGACGTCTCCATTATCTTGTGTTGTGTTTAAGACTTTAAGAGGGAGAAAAGGATGGAGTTGACTAGAGAGAGCTGAAAGCTTTTCTGTACAAGGCTGCAATTTGGATTGAAAGTTGTTTTGCCCGAAATGAGTCACCTTCACAATCAGGAGAGGAGAAAGGGCCTCTTCTAATGCCACTGAAGTAAGAGTGACACTCTGGTCAAAGGGAATCAATCACGATCCGCCCCCTGTGTCTATCTGTCTGTCTGTCTGTCTCTCTGTCTCTCTGTCTGTCTGTCTGTCTGTGTCGTCTCTGTCTCTGTCTCTGTGTGTGTCTGTCTCTCTGTGTGCGTATGTGTCAGTAAGACAAACATCTCCACAGCACACTGTGGCCAAGACTCGACCTCCATCATATTTACCAAGCAGAAAGCATCTAAACCATCAATGTTCCACAGTAGTTAGAAACAGACCCACATTTTATTACCGTTCCACTAACATCTTACAGGAGGTTGTCATAGATACTGAGAAAGATATGAGTCTGTGGTTAACATCTTTTGGATGTTTGGATGTTTTGGCTGAAATGCTGATATCCAACAACAGTAAATATGAATAGCATAGGCAGCGTGTCCTCCATTAGATGTTATGTGGTTGTTTGAGGGTTGCCCTATCTGATTAAGTCGAGCACTGACCCAAGTTGTAAAGCTCATTGTTGGTCAAAGATTAGAGCTTGGGCCATAGGGGTTGTTTTTTCACTGTAGCTTCATTAGTACTGCGGCAACTGGCCTCGGCTCAAATAGGGAGCCATCCAGGTGACTGTGTGTGTGTGTTTCTCGTTGCCAGGCCAGCTGGTTCTTCTCTCTCTCTCTCTCTCTCTCTCTCTCTCTCTCTCTCTCTCTCTCTCTCTCTCTCTCTCTCTCTCTCTCTCTCTCTCTCTCGCTCGCTCGCTCGCTCGCTCGCTCGCTGTCTTTCTCTCTCTCTCTATGTGTATATATACAGTGCCTTGCGAAAGTATTCGGCTCCCTTGAACTTTGCGACCTTTTGCCACATTTCAGGCTTCAAACATAAAGATATAAAACTGTATTTTTTTGTGAAGAATCGACAACAAGTGGGACACAATCATAAAGTGGAACGACATTTATTGGATATTTCAAACTTTTTTAACAAATCAAAAACTGAAAAATTGGGCGTGCAAAATTATTCAGCCCCTTTACTTTCAGTGCAGCAAACTCTCTCCAGAAGTTCAGTGAGGATCTCTGAATGATCCAATGTTGACCTAAATGACTAATGATGATAAATACAATCCACCTGTGTGTAATCAAGTCTCCGTATAAATGCACCTGCACTGTGATAGTCTCAGAGGTCCGTTAAAAGCGCAGAGAGCATCATGAAGAACAAGGAACACACCAGGCAGGTCCGAGATACTGTTGTGAAGAAGTTTAAAGCCGGATTTGGATACAAAAAGATTTCCCAAGCTTTAAACATCCCAAGGAGCACTGTGCAAGCGATAATATTGAAATGGAAGGAGTATCAGACCACTGCAAATCTACCAAGACCTGGCCGTCCCTCTAAACTTTCAGCTCATACAAGGAGAAGACTGATCAGAGATGCAGCCAAGAGGCCCATCCATGATCACTCTGGATGAACTGCAGAGATCTACAGCTGAGGTGGGAGACTCTGTCCATAGGACAACAATCAGTCGTATATTGCACAAATCTGGCCTTTATGGAAGAGTGGCAAGAAGAAAGCCATTTCTTAAAGATATCCATAAAAAGTGTAGTTTAAAGTTTGCCACAAGCCACCTGGGAGACACACCAAACATGGAAGAAGGTGCTCTGGTCAGATGAAACCAAAATTGAACTTTTTGGCAACAATGCAAAACGTTATGTTTGGCGTAAAAGCAACACAGCTGAACACACCATCCCCACTGTCAAACATGGTGGTGGCAGCATCATGGTTTGGTCCTGCTTTTCTTCAGCAGGGACAGGGAAGATGGTTAAAATTGATGGGAAGATGGATGGAACCAAATACAGGACCATTCTGGAAGAAAACCTGATGGAGTCTGCAAAAGACCTGAGACTGGGACGGAGATTTGTCTTCCAACAAGACAATGATCCAAAACATAAAGCAAAATCTACAATGGAATGGTTCAAAAATAAACATATCCAGGTGTTAGAATGGCCAAGTCAAAGTCCAGACCTGAATCCAATCGAGAATCTGTGGAAAGAACT
Organism: Oncorhynchus mykiss; assembly: GCF_013265735.2. Lineage (NCBI taxonomy): Eukaryota > Metazoa > Chordata > Actinopteri > Salmoniformes > Salmonidae > Oncorhynchus > Oncorhynchus mykiss. The sequence continues at coordinate 54,113,989 of NC_048585.1, read as the reverse complement.
GAAAACTGCTGTTCACAAATGTTCTCCATCCAACCTCACTGAGCTCGAGCTGTTTTGCAAGGAGGAATGGGAAAAAAATTCGGTCTCTCGATGTGCAAAACTGATAGAGACATACCCCAAGCGACTTACAGCTGTAATCGCAGCAAAAGGTGGCGCTACAAAGTATTAACTTAAGGCGGCTGAATAATTTTGCACGCCCAATTTTTCAGTTTTTGATTTGTTAAAAAAGTTTGAAATATCCAATAAATGTCGTTTCACATCATGATTGTGTCCCACTTGTTGTTGATTCTTCACAAAAAAATACAGTTTTATATCTTTATGTTTGAAGCCTGAAATGTGGCAAAAGGTTGCAAAGTTCAAGGGGGCCGAATACTTTCGCAAGGCACTGTATATATGCTGATGTCCAACAACTTGTCAGTTGAGAGAGAGAGAGAGAGAGAGAGAGAGAGAGGCGGCCATACATTGTCTCTATCTGTATGACAAGCCCAAATGCTTCTCTCAATGTAAACGTCTGTACTAACTCAACTAAGCCATATCACTCTACCTACATGTACATATTACCTCGACACCGGTGCCCCATCACATTGGCTCTGTACCGGTACCCCCTGTATATAGCCTCCACATTAACTCTGTACCGGTACCCCCTGTATATAGCCTCCACATTAACTCTGTACCGGTACCCCCTGTATATAGCCTCCACATTGACTCTGTACCGGTACCCCCTGTATATAGGCTCCACATTAACTCTGTACCGGTACCCCCTGTATATAGCCTCCACATTAACTCTGTACCGGTACCCCCTGTATATAGCCTCCACATTGACTCTGTACCGGTACCCCCTGTATATAGCCTCCACATTGACTCTGTACTGGTACCCCCTGTATATAGCCTCCATATTGACTCTGTACCGGTACCCCCTGTATATAGCCTCCACATTGACTCTGTACCGGTACCCCCTGTATATAGCCTCCACATTAACTCTGTACCTGTAACCCCTGTATATAGCCTCCACATTAACTCTGTACTGGTACCCCCTGTATATAGCCTCCACATTAACTCTGTACCGGTACCCCCTGTATATAGCCTCCACATTGACTCTGTACCCGTACCCCCTGTATATAGCCTCCACATTAACTCTGTACCGGTACCCCCTGTATATAGCCTCCACATTAACTCTGTACCGGTACCCCCTGTATATAGCCTCCACATTAACTCTGTACCGGTACCCCCTGTATATAGCCTCCACATTAACTCTGTACCGGTACCCCCTGTATATAGCCTCCACATTAACTCTGTACCGGTACCCCCTGTATATAGCCTCCACATTGGCTCTGTACCGGTACCCCCTGTATATAGCCTCCACATTAACTCTGTACCGGTACCCCTGTATATAGCCTCCACATTAACTCTGTACCGGTACCCCCTGTATATAGCCTCCACATTAACTCTGTACCTGTACCCCCTGTATATAGCCTCCACATTAACTCTGTACCGGTACCCCTGTATATAGCCTCCACATTGACTCTGTACCGGTACCCCCTGTATATAGCCTCCACATTAACTCTGTACCGGTACCCCCTGTATATAGCCTCCACATTGACTCTGTACCGGTACCCCCTGTATATAGCCTCCACATTGACTCTGTACCGGTACCCCCTGTATATAGCCTCCACATTAACTCTGTACCGGTACCCCCTGTATACAGCCTCCACATTGACTCTGTACCGGTACCCCCTGTATATAGCCTCCACATTAACTCTGTACCGGTACCCCCTGTATATAGCCTCCACATTGACTCTGTACCGGTACCCCCTGTATATAGCCTCCACATTGACTCTGTACCGGTACCCCCTGTATATAGCCTCCACATTAACTCTGTACCGGTACCCCCTGTATATAGCCTCCACATTGACTCTGTACCGGTACCCCCTGTATATAACCTCCACATTGACTCTGTACCTGTACCCCCTGTATATAGCCTCCACATTAACTCTGTACCGGTACCCCCTGTATACAGCCCCACTATTGTTATTTACTGCTGCTCATTAATTATTTGTTATTTTTATCTCTTACTTTTCTTTTTAGGTATTTTCTTAACTGCATTGTTGGTTAAGGGCTTGTAAGTAAGCATTTCACTGTAACAGTTGTATTCGGCGCATGTGACAAATACAATTTGATTTGATTTGATGTTCCTCTGTTTGTAAACTCCCTCTACAAGCTAAGTCCAGTAAATGACAAAGCTAGCGTTTAACAAGCCTCCGGATCATTTGTCAAGTTACAGCTATGAAATCTTGTTAACTGAATTAACAGGGATGCTTCTGTTCCGTTATGTGACTTGTCTAGGGACGTTGTACACATTATCCACTGAGCCGTAAAGGTGGCGACGGGATATCTGATAGACTCTGACATTTGGTTCGTCGACGGGAAGTCAGCATGCTCTCCTGCCGTTAAAACTCTCATCACATTGTTGTTTTGGGTCAGACGCTGACTTGAATCCAACAGAGAGGTGTATCAGATGTGATATAACCAACCAGGCCAGACAAGGCGACTGGGATTCGTTTAGCCAACATAGACCTTTATAAACAACCTGGATTAGTTATTACACTAAACAATTACAGGCATGTCTCGTTAAAAGTCCCTTGTGTTGCTGCTATAAAATCCAGCCAAACACCACTGATATAGGTGGATGTATATACCCAAACAAACTCTTAGGGACTTAATGTAAACTTTCCCTGACAGGCTAAAGCTTGACAGCGATATTCTGTATGTTTAACACGAGACCCATTCAGACTTAACTCAGATTGAGTTGTGTGACACCCCGTGATAGAAAGTGAGGTAGATTATTTATTTGTTGACATTTTTGAACACAACTTCCCCCACTCTCATGTAGTTGACTTACTCAGGATCAGAACATCCCGCCTCACACTCTCGGCTCTTAAAAATGGAAAAAGGATACTTTGCGAGAGGGAGAGCGCAGGTTGAAAACAAGTCCCTATAAAGGGGTAACCGTGAGTCAGGGAATGCTGAAATAAACTCAGTTTCTGGCCAGGCCTGAAATATATAAACTTCCCTCTCTCCGTTGGGAGGGGAGAGAGAGGGTTGTACGGATGGATGGTGGTGCCCCAGTAATTACCGGTTGGTCTCGGTGGTTCATAGGGTGGCAAAGGGCCGGGAAACTTTTCAGTAAATTTCCAGAATTCTTTCGGAAATTTTCCATGGGAAGTTAAGCCCGGGAATTTGGGGAATTTTGCTTAAATTCATCAAAAAAGTTAGATTATAACAGTGAACCTTTTTTTTGTGGGATACACGTAAGGCAATTCTCGGTCTTGTGGCATGTTTTGGTTAAACTATCCCCAATTCAATGGAATCGCAACCCTCTGCTTGCACAGTGCATTCTTCCATCACATGTACAGATGATTCTCAAGCTAGTGCACACTAATGAGATGCTATTGAGCCCACGCTACTACACTGTCTGAGCCAAGGACTTCATGCTTTCTGGTAAGTTTTGATTACAATACTGGGTGGGGTGAATATGTTTTATATGACATACATGATCTTTTGTTAACTAGTAAATAGTAGCCGACAGCAAAGTTTGTTTTAAATCATTTCTACCTTAACCATTTCTGCTAGTTAGTTGTTGCTACCATGTGGGTTTTAGCTTGCTTGAGCCTGCTAACTGAGGAGTGTTAATTCACCTGTTTCCATTAAAGTTTCATTTTAAAACATTTATCTTACAAAGAGGTTGTTTAATCTATCGGCTTAACTATTTATATGTACATGGAATTGTGTTTATTTTTTTACAATTTTTTTTCAAATTTTTACAGGAAAATACCACGGGCATTATCTGATGTGCGGAGACATTTCACTGCAGCTAATGTAGAAGGAAAAGCTGTGTATATGTGCAAATACTGTGCCAAATCATATGTGAAGAATGCAACAAAGATACAGAATAATCTGGCCAAGTGCATAAAGTTCCCTCAGCGCTCACAACAAGCAACCTCTGACAAAAGTCACTCTGCTTCTATTCTAGGTGGAAATGATGAATCAGACACCTTATCGATAGCAACAGCTCATGGTCCTCCTGGAATCAGATGTTTTTTTTGACTCAATGGAGGAACGTAGTCAGAGAAATGCAGATTAATGTATTGCTCGAGCTGTGTATGCAACTAGTTCACCTCCGATGCTCCCAGGCAATGTGTATTGAAAGAGATTTCTGAATGTTCTTCGCCCAGCATACACCCCTCCAACCAGACATGCTTTATCTACACATTTTCTGGATGCAGAGTTTAACAGAGTTCAAGTGAAGGTCAAGCAAATCATAGAGAAAGCAAACTGTATTGCAATCATCTCTGATGGGTGGTTGAATGTTCGTGGCCAAGGAATTATTAACTACATCATCTCCACCCCTCAACCAGTATTCTACAAGAGCACAGACACAAGGGACAACAGACACACTGGTCTCTACATTGCAGATGAGCTGAAGGCAGTCATCAATGACCTTGGACCACAGAAGTTATTTGCACTGGTGACAGACAAAACAATGCACTGGTGACAGACTGAAAACAATGGATACACTCTACAAGTGAGCCAAGGAAATGGTTAAGGCGCATGTGAAGGGCCATCAAGTCATAGTAGCAATCTACCGCACCAAGCAAAGTGAGAAGAATAAAGAGAACCACATGGAAGCTGCCCAGCAACACCCGTTGGGGTGGTGTTGTCATCATGTTTGACAGCCTCCTGGAGGGGAAGGAGTCTCTCCAAGAAATGGCCATATCACAGTCTGCCGATGTGGACAGCCCCATCAAGAGGATCCTCCTGGATGATTTATTTCAGGAGAGAGAGGTAAGCAGCCTGAAACCTATAGCAGTAGCCATTGCACGGACTGAGGGAGACAATGCCATCCTGTCTGATGTTCAGACTCTGCTTGCAGATGTAAGAGAAGAAATCCGTACTGCCCTGCCCACATCACTGTTGCTCCGAGCAGAGGAAACTGCAGTTCTGAAATACATCTAAAAGCATGAAGACTTCTGCCTGAAGCCCATACATGCCGCAAGTATGCTGGCAAGAGCATCCTGTCTGGTGCAGAGCTCAAGGCCTATGGTGTCATCAATACAGTGTCTCGCCACCTTGGCCTGAATGAGGGCAAGGTTCTTGGCAGTCTGGCGAAATACACTTCCAAGCAAGGGCTTTGGGATGGAGATGTAATATGGCAGTCGTGCCAACATATCAGCCACCTCGTGGAAGGGACTTTGTGGATCTGAGGCTCTTTCCCCTGTTGCCTCCATCATCCTCCAAATCCCACAAACATCAGCCGCCTCAGAGTGCAACTGGTCCTTGTTTGGGAACACACACACCAAAGCACGCAACAGGCTGAACAATACAAGGGTTGAAAAATCGGTGGCCATCTGAGCAAATTTTAGTATTTTTGAGCCTGACAACGAGCCATCCTCAACAAGGTTGGAAAGTGACAGTGAAAATGAGGCCTCAGAGTCTGACGTTCAAGAGGTGGACATTGAGGAGGTCCAGGGAGAAGACATGGAAGCCTGAGAGGAAGACAACCAAAGCTTTAGTTTCTAGATTATCATTTCACAGATGTTGAAAACGTTTTTGGGAGATGCGATGGATCATTGGGGATCATTCAATATTCCCTTTCTTTTGTTGTTCAGTAAAATCATCCCATGTGAAGAGTCAACTCATTTACTTAAAGTTTAATTCGTAACTAAATCATCTTTTAAATTTCTATTGGAATGATTTAATAATTTGCATGTATGTCTACTTATGATAAGATAAAAGGTTTATGTTTCTGTCTCCATATGATATGGTAAATACAGTGCCTTGCGAAAGTATTCGGCCCCCTTGAACTTTGCGACCTTTTGCCACATTTCAGGCTTCAAACATAAAGATATAAAACTGTATTTTTTTGTGAAGAATCAAAAACAAGTGGGACACAATCATGAAGTGGAACGACATTTATTGGATATTTCAAACTTTTTTAACAAATCAAAAACTGAAAAATTGGGCGTGCAAAATTATTCAGCCCCCTTAAGTTAATACTTTGTAGCGCCACCTTTTGCTGCGATTACAGCTGTAAGTCGCTTGGGGTATGTCTCTATCAGTTTTGCACATCGAGAGACTGACATTTTTTCCCATTCCTCCTTGCAAAACAGCTCGAGCTCAGTGAGGTTGGATGGAGAGCATTTGTGAACAGCAATTTTCAGTTCTTTCCACAGATTCTCGATTGGATTCAGGTCTGTACAGTTTTATATCTTTATGTTTGAAGCCTGAAATGTGGCAAAAGTTCGCAAAGTTCAAGGGGGCCGAATACTTTCGCAAGGCACTGCAATGCAAAAAACATCTACATTTAAATGGTATTTGCCGACAAACCATGCAAATATATCTTCCATACACCGGCTTCGAGGGCATTATCACTTTTATGTAATGGGTTACCACCATATTGAAATAATGATTGACATATTTTCATTAAAAACTTGATTTTGATGAATTTATTCATACTATTTCAGCCTGCCACAAGATATAGTCCCGACACAAATCTAGGGTTGCTACCCAAGCCGGCTGGTCGTTCGTTCTATCGTTTTGGTTGCCAGGAACGCAACCCAGTCATTCAGTCTTTTTGTTCTGTGTCTATGGACGCAACCCAGTCGTTCGTTCTAAATGTTCCATTGCCAAACTGGCTGGCCAACTACGGCTAACTTACAGTCACGTCAAAAAGTGCAGCCAGAATAACAGCAAAGTAGCTGCATTTGCATTTGTTTAAGCTGTTTTCTAGTGACATTTATTTGGATACATCCATAACAATGAGCTAATGAGGCGCGATTTCACCTGGCATAGAAAATGTGCTCTCTCATCAGGACATTGTTGTTCAGAGGAGCTAGCCAACAACACAGCTAACACAATCACTTCAATCTGAAGCTGGAAAGACTGCAAACTAAACTAGCTGCACTTTTTTCAATTGACATGTCTTTGTATATATCCATACAAATTATGCCAGCTGATTCATGATTTCGACTGGCTGAGAAACGCTGCCTGACTGTCTGTCTCGTCCCGACTCCCAACACGCTCATTACTATGGGACAGCTGGAGATCGAATTAGAATATTGAAACAATGTTGCAAATGTCGGAGAGACAGACAGCAAGGTGTATACAAATCTCCGCTGTTGAAAACTAAATCTTAGTCTAAAAGAAATGTGAGATAATGTCTAGATGCTTTTTATAGTAGAGATCAAGTTTATAAATTGCCTGGCTGGGCTGATGAGAGTGGATTGCGCAGTCAAATGGTACCGAGTAAATAGGAATTTTAACATCATAGATTTAGCCGGTGTTAATAACTTGTGGAATAGACACTGGCTGGAATGCTTTTTTAACCAATCAGCATTCAGGAATTTTTAACTTCCATGAGGGCCCATGCAAACCTGACGAGCGCAGACACACACACAGACCAACAAGATATCATAGTTTCCCTTTGAAATTTCAACGTATTATAAACAAATGTCTATTTTTGGTGCATTAATTCAGCATGGTTGCATGGTCAGAACAGGAACAATGCAGAGGTTAACAGTTTAGTCATTCATCCCGAGTGGTTAAAGTTAGGGCTATGGTTTGGGTTTAATAATTAAAAACGACATGCTGCTACCATCAGGTATCATCATTATGCTTAGTATTCTCGCGGCTTGCACAAACACACACACACTTTTCCCCCTCTCTCTCTCTCTCTCTCTCTCTCTCTCTCTCTCTCTCTCTCTCTCTCTCTCTCTCTCCTCTCCCTCATTTTTGCTGGGCTGGCATGTCTCTCTCCCTTTGTCTCCCTTCGTAGTCAGTAATGGCTGCTGTTGTGGTGTTTGTATGTTCCAGAACTCCTTCTCCAGCGTGTTTCACATGGAATATGAGGACCTGGGAGAGGCCATGGACACCCCCAAAAGGTAAGGCGATAACATCTAACTATTAAACATGTATCATTTGAAACTGGTTGTCTAATATAACAAATATGGCTGCCATGTATCTAGACATAGTTGGTGGATGGGATGAGGTACTACCCCAATCCAATGTGAAGGGCTTTCAATTTGAGAATTACTAATTGACAATCATTATTTACAATGATTATGATTTAAACTTGGTAAAATAAATGAACTGCGTATTCGCAAGATTTGAGGGATTGTGTTTGTAGGCCTATGAAGATGGGGTGGGGGAGGGGGGAAGTGAAAGAGAGAGTTCTCCAGCAATGATCTTTGTGTAGGGCCAGGAGTTTTTCCAGGTGAAAGGTAATGTGGTCAGGAAAAGCTCCTGACCCCAACTATGATGTTTAGTCAAGACCTCTCTGACTTTAACAGAGTTGACTCTAGTTTGAAGAAAAGTCCTACATCATCCCCCCTTGGCGAGAGCCACAACATCGGATCCGGAGCTTACGGCCCTGTCCCTAATTAAAGGACCCTGATATAAAAACTCTTCTATGAACCCCTTTTAAGACACATTTGACAGCTCCTCCATCACAATCTGTTTAGGAGCAATCTATCACATTAAAATGCAAATTTTCTTTCCCTTTTGGAAGGCTTTCAGAGATGGCCTAACAAGCACAGGCCAAGGGCCCAGTGGAGAGCTACGGACTTGTTATGCTGCCTGACTGGCTGGCTATGTTGGGTGCCCACGTGGGCAGCTAAACTTCATGTCTTAATAAGTAATAGGGAGGTCTGTCAGGAGATGGAAAGTCAAGTGTTGACTATTAGAACAATCAGTGAGACTTCCTTCAACTTCATGCCTTTTTTTCACAAGCTGTCCAAGATCAGGGTCTAATGACTTGGAACTCAACTGAATTCAACGCAATTGAACTCAGTTTAGGTTAACAACGATTTGTCTTCTATTTATCTAAACCATTCTTAGTAGCAAGAATAAAATGGCTGTACTATGTAATAAGTACTAATACTAATACTAAATAAATACTAATAAATTAATATTAAATAAATACTAATAAATAAATACTAAATAAATACTAATAAATTAATATTAAATCAATACTAATAAATACTAATAAATAAATACTAAATAAATACTAATAAATTAATATTAAATAAATACTAATAAATAAATACTAAATAAATACTAATACATTGATACTAAATAAATACTAATAAAGTAATATTAAATAAACTAATAAATTATTGTTGCTGACTAGATGGAATCAGAAATTGTCAGTCTTTTCTGCCTTGTAGTAGGCTGTTAATGGACAGTGTGGCATTTGAACTAAAGATCACCTGAAGGTTATGGTTTCGTAAGGATTGGGTTCAGACCACACAAGCTAAATCTCTTCACCAACTACCAACATCCCAAAAATCTTAAACTGGTGTGAGCTTATCAGATCTATTTAACTGGGGAGGAAAGACAGACAGAGAGGGAGAATGAGACGGGGAATGAAATGGAGGAGGAAATGAGATGGAGAATGAGAGTGGTTGACTACTCATCCTCTGATAGGGGAAATAAATATACCTTACATAAACATTTGGAGGGAAGGTGAATCCATCACCCTGATCCTGGGGGGTGATTTGTTCTCATACGTCTCGGAGCCTGCCAGGCGTCGGAGCATCTACTGTTCACCTCAGGCTTTATCTATCGCCACCTCACCCACTCTCATCTCACAGCCATTAGGATTGAATGTGGGCGGGAGCGTGGGTAGTGGGATGGGTGTGTGTGTGTGTGTGTGTGTGTGTGTGTGTGTCAGTTTGCCTACTTGTCTGAGAGAGTGTGTTCTTCTCTACTGACAGTAGAGAAATGGGGAGAGACAGAAGGAGAGATGCTCCCAGGCAAGAGTTAGAGACAAAGAAACTGAGACATCAAGGAGGACAGAAGTGAAATGAAACAGACGCGGTTGCTCCCCCCCCGCCCTCCCCAGCCCATTGTGTCTCGTTCTTTTACATTCTGGCTTGGCAGACCCAAACACGTTCTACTCTGTTTCCATCTTCTAATGGGCCAAATAGGTTGTTCTGTGTATACTGTAGGACTACTCCTGCCTGGGGAGCCAGTCATTTGTAGCCTTCTGCGGGGGCCCAGGGGATACAGCTAATAGCATGATGTTAGCTTTGACTCAGTGGTGGGAGGTGGTTTAGGAGCAGGCGCACGTACACACACACACACATACACGCACACACACACCGTATTGACACAGTTTACTTGCCAGGTGCAGCGTTGATGAGAACACACTGTGATAGTTAGCCCAAAGACTGAATGTCCAAGGAGTCTTTTTTAGATGAGGACAGAACAGAACAACTTCTCTGCTTTACTCTTTGTTCTGTTCTGGAATGTTCTCGTGGAGGTGGAATCCAGCCCCTGGTGTTAACCTGTTCTCTCGTCACACACACACGCACACACGCACGCACGCAAACAGGCACACACACACGCGCACGAAAACAGGCACACACACACTATCCTGTCCAGTACCATTCAAGCCAATTCCATCACATTCTCCAGCTGCTCAGTCTCTCTCATCAGTTTCTATTACCATCTAATCATATCTAGTCTAGATAAAGGAGAGCTCTGATGTGAGAGTTTTAATGATGACCAACACACACACTCACTCTCACACACACATCAAAGGAAACAGTGTGCCAACCATATTGGAGCGGACTGTTTTTGACTCAAATCCACTGGAGACGTATTCTTATTCCTCTACACTCACTCACTCACTCACTCACTCCCTCACTCACTCACTCATAGGGCACCAACAACCCAACAAACATGACCACATTGGCACGATGGGCCAATGCACCTTTGCTATTTAATAATAATACATTTTCTAAATAATTAATTTCTTACAATTTAATTCAATGCATAATTGCATGATTTTCAAGTGTTAAAGGTATTTGACACATTGTATCAGATAGACAACCGAGTTGTTACTATCATACAGATATTTTTACAAGAGAAACTGTTAAGTTTATATAACTATACTGAACAAAAATATAAATGCAACATGTAAAGTGTTGGTTTCATGAGCTGAAATAAAAGATCCCAGAAATGTTCCATACGCACAAAAAGCTTATTTCTCTCAAATTTTGTGCACAAATTTGTTTACATCCCTGTTAGTGAGCATTTCTCCTTTGCTAAAATAAGGACAATAAAAGGCAACTCTAAAATTTGCAGCTTTGTCACACAACACAATACCACAGATGTCTCAAGTTTTGAGGGAGTGTGCAATTGGCATGCAGAATTTCCACCAAAGCTGTTGCCAGAGAAAGGAATGTTCATTTATCTACCATAATTGGTTTTAGAGAATTTGTCAGTATGTTCATCCGGACTCACAACCGTCAGAACAGAATATCTGCACAAACTGTCAGAATCCGTCTCAGAGAAGCTCATCTGCTTACTCGTCAATCCTCACTGCAGTTTGGCGTTGTGACCGACTTCAGTGGGCAAATGTTCACCTTCGATGGCCACTGGCACACTGGAGAAGCTCTTCACAGATGAATCCTGGTTTCAACTGTACCTGGCAGATGGCAGACAACGAGTATGGTGTCCTGTGGGCGAGTGGTTTAGCAACGTCAACATTTCCTGAGTGCACCACGGTGGCAGTGGGGTTATGGTGTGGGCAGGCACCGGCTACGGACGACAAACATAATTGTATTTTATTGATGGCAATTTAAATGCACAGAGATACCGTGACGAGATCCTGAGGCCCATTGTCGTGCCATTCATCTGCTGCCATCACCTCATGTTTCAGCATGATAATGCACGGCCCCATGTCGCAAGGATCTGTACACAATTCCTGAAAGCTGAACATGTCCCAGTTCTTCCATGGCCTGCATACACACCAGACGTCACATTCAAAACAACTGGAAACTCGGAACTGGGACATCTCAGACTTCAGTGAGTTCAACAGGGAACTTGAAAAAAAATGAGCTCCGACTGGGAAAATATGGTCATCCAACTCTGAATTTCAAGTCGGGAACTCGGGCCTCTTTCTAGAGCTCCGACCTGAAGATCACTGATGTCATGATTCAACCAAATTTTTTTACGAGTTCCCAGTTGTCTAGAAAGCACCATAAATCCAGAGAATGCCTGACTTTGATGTCAAACTTTTACTAAATATTTTGATGACTAACAGTTTGTGGGCGTATAACCGTTTGTCACCATTACAGTGCAATTCATGTATTGTTCAGTGTTATTTAGTGGCTTTGCTGGCATGCATCAAAAATATTTTGGGGGAGTTTTCCCCGCCAAGATTTACATGCTAAAATCACCACAAAAGGAAACCCAGCCGCGAGCTGCCCAGTGATGCTAGCCCACCAGACGAGCTAAATGCCTTCTATTCTCACTTCGAGGCTAGAAACACTGAACCATGCACGAGAGCTGTTCCGAATGACTGTCAGATCACACTCTCCGTAGCCGATGTGAGTAAGACCTTTAAAGAGGTCAACATTCACAAAGCCTCGAGGCCAGACGGGTTAACAGGGCGCGTACTCAGATAATGCAGTGACCAGCTGGGAAGTGTTATGACTGGATGGGCCCTCAGATCCTCAAAAGGTTCTACAGCTGCACCATTGAGAGCATCTTGACTGGCTGCATCACCGCTCGGTATGGCAACTGCTTGGCATATGACAATATGGCACTACAGAGGCTAGTGTGTATGACCCAGTACATCACTGAGGCCGAGCTCCCTGCCATCCAGGACCTCTATACCAGGCGGTGTCAGTGGAAGGCCCTAAAAATTGTCAGACTCCCAAGTCATAGACTGTTTTCTCTGCTAACGCATGGCAAGCGGTACCGGAGCGCCAAGTCTGGGACCAAAAGGCTCCTGAACAGCTTCTACCCCCAAGCCATATGACTGCTGAACAACACACACATACACACACATAGACTACATATGACTGCATACAACTACATACGCTCACACACACAAAACACACACAAACATGCATTTAGATGCCACACACACAGACCACACACAATCACTCACACAGACACACTTTCCCACTCTTCACATACGCTGCTGATAGTCTGTTTATTATCTATCCTGATTGCTTATTCACTTTTACCCATACACCTTGTATATAGTCGTGTTGTTTTAT